>NW_022280148.1:439449-482717 GCF_004355925.1 Anarrhichthys ocellatus
GAGAGCCCAGCTGTCCCAAGCATCGTACATGCAGTGGATAGTCCTCGGCAGGGTATTTAGGGGTTAAAATGCCAATAGACAGCAGTGTCGGACATCACTAGAAGCTATGGTCATACACTTGGAGTATAGTCACTTGATCTTCTTCTTTCCGTTTGGTTGGAAGAAATCTCCCCCCCCCCCCCCCAAACTCAGAAAAAAAAACTGAAAATAGAAATCCAGGAGCACCTTCAACTAACACTGACAAAAAGAAAATAGTTACAGAGAAAAGATATTGTTTATGTACAGGTGCACATTCTTTACACTTCAGTCCATCCTGCTGCTGAATGCGGGGGTGTGTGGGGGGCAGACAGGAAGTGATGGGAGTTGGCCATGTCTGATGGGCCCCTCCTCTTCCTCTCTGTAAACAATGGAAGCGTCGCTGATGGGTCCATGTGTTCCGTAACAGCCAAAAAGAGCCAAAAAACTACAACTAAATGATCAGTGCAATGTCGTAGGCAGACAAAAGACAAACAAAACAAATAAGACTTTACAGCTTTTTTTGAGAGAAACGCACATGGAATGAACCTTCCTTGTAAACTCGTCCGTCCTTCCGCCGCGTTCCCCTTCCTCTTCTACTGCTGCTAATAAATACACTCGCTTTAGAGGTTTACTGTGACGTTCCATGTCGAACCGCTACAGGTACTTGTTTAACCATTTCTTCTCATAAAAACCGACTTCAGCTAAAATGATGTGAAATGTAAATGGTGGTGCTAGCCCATAATGACTATCTATAAATAGTTTTAAAATAAATATACCTGTATCACATTGTCTGTAGGATATTTTCTGTCGCGTCTACGGTGGTCGCCGCTGGAGGAGTCACGCACCTCGTCCTGTGTGAACGCCGCACGACGACTGCTGTCAGGGTGCAAAAAAAAATAGAAACCGCTCGGATATCTCCTAAAATTCCGTCTAACAGCTTTTGTCTCAAACAGGTGACAAGTTGGACTCCTGCGGCGGCTCCACCTCTTAACCAACTCTGATGAGTTCAACTGTGTTGGCAAATCCTCATCAGCTCGACTCATCCCGGTGCAAAATCAAGACCTTTAAAAAAAGAATTCCCTTATCTCTATCATAATTAGAAACAAATTAATTATTTAAAAAACAAAACAAAAATGTTTTCCTTCAGCCTCCCTGGCCAGCACAGTTCACCTTCACAGGACCGACAGACTTCTTGAACCAATCAAAAACAAACAAAATACGTACAGGGCATATCAACAGGGACACCATAAATAGGGATATAGTGGGAGGGGCAAATAGAGATGCTGTCTCCGGTACAAACAGAAATGCTTTTATTTTGTAACTCCTCTGGACTGTCGGCCTCTCTCCTCTCTGTTTGTGCCTGGCAGCAACGCACCGTCCAAAAGGGCTGAGGAGAGGAGACGAGGTGGAGGGGTGGGACGGCTGATGCTGTAGAATAGTAGTAGTAGTAATAGTAGTAAAGGTAGTGGTGAGGGCGGAGGGGGGGTGGGGGGTGGTGGTGTTGCCCCGTAACAGCATGCTAGTCCTGTCTGATTATTTTTTTTCCAAGTCTTTTGATCGGTGTGAGAGAGATGGTCCAAAAAAAGCAAGTGCTCTTGAGAACAGCATCGCTCCGATATGAATGCCGGCGTGTGTGTGTGGGGGGGGGGGGGGGGGGGGGGGGGGCGGGGGGGGTAATCCTTCTAAGAGACACTGGACACCTCCCCTCCCCCCCCACTACCTTCCCCTTTTCTTCCTCCTCTACACCAGCTGGTAGCCCGAGCCTGACGTCTGGTCGTACTCTATTGTGTACTGCGTGGTCCAGTCCACCGCCACGGGCCGTATCAGACCGCAGCAGCGGATCTCGAAGAAATCTATGAGGTTTCTGATGCAGCCGTGGCTGCAGAGAGAGAGAGCGAGAGAGAGAGATAATCATGTTATCATCATTTACCATGGTAATAACTAAAGAGTACTATCACATCATTTCTAAGAACTGCTGGTGGCATCATTTGAAGACTACTCCTCCAGTTTAGCATTACACTCTTGTCAAAACCGGGTGCCTACATTACCCACAGTTAGGGGTGCAACGGATCACAAACCTCATGGTTCGGATCACGGTTCTTGAGTCACGGTTCGGATAATTTTTCGGATCAACAAAGAAAAGGGGAGGAGACAAATATAACTTTGCTTTCCATTTATTAATTAAAGAACTTCAAAAACACTTAAAGAAAAGAACTTTGGGCTATAATCTTACATAAAAACAAAAATATTGAAGATGTCCAATTTGAAACAAAATTAAATAAATAAATAAAACATTCAAATATACTCAATTCTGTTAAGTTTAAGTGCAACATGAGGTATGTTGATACCCTCGTCCTTTGATCAATATTGAAAGAGAGAAACAGCCAGTGAGCTAGCTTCCACTGTTTACACTTAACTGAACTGCTCGGCAACAACTTGGGTCTATGTTTACTTCCTGTCAGGTTATGCCATTCAAATACACTGAAATAATGTTTACCATTACTGTGACATTATTTTCAAAAAGATGAGAATATCTCCATTGTCTGGAGTGAGGGTAGACCTTTCTGTGGTGACTGGGATATTACTATTGGGCGTGTCTAGCTTCCACTCTACTACTTCTGTCAGCACCTGCACAGAGGGGGCGTGTCTGCAGCGCCGGACTATGAATCTCCACTCCGCCGTGGTGAAAGCAGTCACGTCTTTTCCTTTTCATAGAGGTCTGGAACAAGCTTCACACTGAAGTGGGTGCGTGAGTGGATTTCGTAGCGTGGCTCAAGCATTTTAACCAGATTTTGAAATCCTTTGTTTTCCACACCGGAGTGTCCCCCGTCGCTGACAGACGGGATGGTCTCTTCATATGTGTGGACATGCCGATGTAATGTGTCTCTCTTTAAATAATGCCTACATACCGTAATGGTTTCGTCCACCACCCTTATCTGTCATTATAAGTTACAGGGAAGATAAAATGCTCCCAAACTTACGACTGAAATGACGCCGGGGGCTTCTCAAGTTCCTCCGCTCGCCATGACTTCCGCCGTTAAATGCTTTCAACCTGCTCGGTTCACGTGAACACACGACTGCTTTATATCTGTTCACTGACACTCTGCATTGATATTCGGGGACTTGTTACTTGAAAAGGAACAGCAGCAGTACAACTTTATTACACACTATGATGATTAAACTGTAAAAAGAAATTTGAAAAAAAATACTCAATTGATCCACGGTTCACGAGTGATCCGAACCGTGAGGGCTGATCCGAACCGTGAGGGCTGATCCAAAACGGATCACGGATCAATCCGTGATCCATTACACCACTACCCACAGTGCAACCGGACCGCCGACAGTTCAGTCGTAGGTTCCTCTGACTCAAGTGACATCACTTGAGGATATTAATCAGTCCACACACAGCTTCCTCTAGCGAGAACATATCTTTTTTCCCCCTGATTTTGGCGAACCCTTCAATGCTTTTTACTGAAACTCGCTGAAAGGATGGGATTCAGCTCTCTGTAGTAAACAAATAAGAGAAGATCACTCACTTGAAGGGACTTTCGATGGACGTGGCTGTGACTTTAAAGTGCTTGTATCTCCGAGCGTTCATCCTCTCGTTGGTGGTGATTCCCAGAGCTGCGATCTAAGAGAGGTAGAAGGCGAAGAGGTCAGCCAACATTCCACAGAGTAACAGACTCAACTATTTAAGCGTGCATATTACAGGCTCAAGTGTAAATCCTAGTTGTCCCAGACCTGGTAGAGCTGACACATGATGAGCACCGCCACCCACATTAAGTGGAAGACGCTGTTGAGGAACATCCAGAACATCCAGGGAGAGCAGGAGGCGATCTGGGTCAGGTAGAGCCAGAAACCATCCTTGGCGTAGCTGGTGGCACAGTGGATCCTCCAGTCTGAGGGATGAGAGACCGAAGGGAGGGAGTCAGCAGAGAAACAGAGCAAAAACGAGGGAAAAGGGAGCGGGGGCTTCCTACTCACAGCAAATGCAGCCGTATATCATCCAGCAGATCATGCAGAGCAGGAAGAACAGGTAACCCATGAAGTAGCGGTGATTGCCACTTCCTGTTGAGGAGAAACAAACATGTCACGTCCCATTCTCATCACCTTAGCTCTTTGCTTTGGTCATCTCTCTGCCGACTGAATGGAGGTCAAGTGAAAGGAAAGTCCAGAAGTGACAAGTTTACAGACACATGCACCTTTGCCCTCTTCATTTCCTGAATCTCGTCATGATAGCCTTCTCCACTGTGTTGAGAACTGATGAACAAGTAAATGAAAACTAACCTGAACAAGTCTACACTTCATGATGTACTCTGTAAAAGGAATTGAAAAGCAATAACCAAATCCTTTTTTCAAACTAAATCTGCTGGAACAGTGCTCATTAAAAGGATCCCAGCTTACGTCCAGCATTTCCCTCAAGAACAAATTGAGAGCAGGAGTCCGGACACATGCTGCTTGTTAGAGTGGAATATGGAGCTCATAAAACACCACAATAAAAAGCCACAACTCTCTGTCAGGGGAAGGAAAATGGCGAGTGTTTGAGGGAGAGCGTGACATCGTCGTGAATCTGTGGCGGCGTTAACGTACCGACACAGTTCCCCACCCAGGGACAGTGGTGGTCGAACTTGGCGATGCAGCGGTTGCACACGGCGCAGTGTTTGGACCTGATGGGCTTCCGTATCTGCAAGGACGCAGACGTAAAGGAGCAAAAAAGGTTGTATTGTTATTTCTGTTTTGCTCTGCATGTATCGTCTTGTAAAAGAGGAGTCAGATTTTTACCAAGCAGGTGCTGCAGAATATGCTCAGATCCAGGCTGCCCGTCTCTGCCAGCTCCACAATTGTCTGGAGGAAGGAAAAGAGAAACAAAAGCAGGATTTTAGATTTTTTTAAAGCAGGCAGAGGCGTGGCAGAAAAATGAACAACCAACAAAAAAATGAATCTTGGAGTTCTAATCCGCACCGCAACAGAAGACCTACTGACAGCCTACAAGCTGAAGCTGAGGCTTCCAGCTGAGCGATCCCACTAAACTAAAGCTACAATGGGATTACAGTTTCATACAGCCATTAGTTTGGTTTCTGTTTTGAAGGCAAAAATACTTAACATACAGGGTTTGGATTTAATCTGCAGAAATATGATTGTTTTCAGACATTACGTCACTGTGCAAATAAACTAAAGCTGCAGAAATCAGAGGAAAACAAGAGGTGGAATGGCTCCTCTGCAGTGAATGGAAAGCTTTGAAGCCTTTGATGCAGAGGAGAGTCCTGCGCTGTGCTGAACAATGCAGGGTAAATATAGTCCATCAATCACAGGGGCCCGGTGGGAAGAAGAGGCCTCTGTTGTCCCCCATTAGAGTGCGATAATGAGGGACGGAGACACCAAGAGGCCAGAGGAATCAACCGCGATCACGTCGTGTTCTCGGTAAAACAAATGATCGGACGCCTGTATTCACTGCACATACGTTAAAGGGACAGTGTGTAGGATCAGCCCTCTGCTCACTCCCCCCTTTCCAAGACTGCTGTAACATTAGCCGCCCAGTGCCAACAGATCCCCCCCGAAGTGCTACACACTGGCTCTTTAACACTTTGTGTAGTAAGATACACGACAAAAATAACAAAATCAAAAACATTCAAAGGAGAAAAAAATGGCCGAAACACAAGAACGCATCATCACTAAGTAGGGTTTCAAACATTGTTCTCAAACGGTGTTCCTGCTGCTGGTGTCTTTACCTTTTTCTTCTGCTCCTCGGTCGCTTTGATGATTCCCGGGTCGGACTTCCAGGACTTGCCAAAGTTGTAGAACAGAGCAATGGTGTTTAACAGGAAGGGCAAGTGGACGGTGGCAAAGGGGAGATGTGCAGCGAACGTTAAGGAAGACGAACGAACAGCTACACCAGTTTTAACAACTGCAGTTTCTTTTTTGCCACGATCAAATCCTATTTATTCTTGCCTGAGAATCCTCCTGTTTTTAAGCCAATATGTCAACAAAACTTTGTCCTGTGTTCTGTTGCAACCATGAACCATTCCTGCTCTCACAGAGGAAACTACCAGCACTAGCAGACTGTTTATGTGACGCTGTTATGCAGTGAATGTATACATGTACATGGGCCGATACCTGTTCCCATAGAGCACTGGTGTGCAGGTTCTACGGTCCTCTGTGTAAACAAGTGAAGCCTGTAACGGATTACGAGCAGAGTCACTCATGCAGGTGGGCATGACTCAGCTAAAATCCCACAGGAAAACCAGCCAAGTGACACAGAGAGGCCCAGATTTGCTAATGTGTGGCTGAAAATGGGAAAGTGGGAAAAATATGACAATTTTGAAAAAAAAAAAAAAATAAATATATATATATAGAATCGTTGAGAAATAGCTTCACATGTGTCTTTTGCATCTTGCAAATGACCCCCCCATACTCTTTCAACAAAAGATTTGAGAATGGAAGCTGGCAGACCACTACGCTTCCACTTGATGTGTTGGGATCATATTCTAGGCTTCAAATGCTACCAAGTGCATAAGTCAGAGGGATTCATCCATGAATGTATAAAGAGAACTGGATAGAGTGTTGGAGGCAGCACCCTTGTTCATTCCTGTGAAAGTTTGACTTCCGAGTATAAAATGACCTGATCTTCAGCATTATGGGGCCCATAGAGCAAGCTCACTAGTGTTTCCTTTAACCCGGCCTCCCAGCCCTCCATCTGCTTAGTAACAGAAATCTCTTTCCCGATGCAAGACAATGAGAAAAAGTCTTCTTGGACCCAAAAGCATCACATGACGGACCTGGAAATTGTAATTCCACCGTTTGGCCACCAAGTAAAGTTTGCTTTGCCACGCAGCTAGGCTTGCTAAAAAGTAGGCCTGTGTCAGCTGTTTGCTGGACATCTAAACCTAAATAACTGCCACTTTTTTCTCGTCCATCAAATACTACTTCCATTATTATCTACAGCCAAACTCATCATCCTTTAAATCAGAGGTCTTCAACAGGGGGTCCGTGAAATTTTTGGTTGATTAGACAATTTTTTTTTTCCCCAAACATGAATCTGTCCATTATTTTTGTTTAAAATAAAAACATCAATTTGAATAGCTTGTATGCATGATTATCATGCAATTGGCAGACAATGTTGATATTGGTATAAGCTGACAAGGTATGTTTCTAAATGGCAGTGGCACGGCCACCCTACTCACTGTACCTTGCACGTTTAAAATAAAAACATGAATATATGAACCTGTGTATTATTTGAAAAGCTTAGTATTGAATGCACAATAAAGAGGTATACATGGTACTAGGCCCAGTTTAATATAAAACACAATTTTATACAATATATATATAGTCAGGGGTCCCTACTCCATCTCTCTATCAGTTTGGGGGTCCTTGGCCTGAAAAACATTGAAGACCCCTGCTTTAAATCATAGATTCGGGTTTGGCTGTAAATTGAAGTTTCTCTTCTTCTACCGAATTGTAGGGCATAATGAGTTATTTAAGTTCAAACCAAACTGAACGCTTGGATCTGGACCGTCAAAGCAAACTGGATGCGAACACCAACCTCGAAAATGCCAAATCCACCATAATAGACAATACTAAAGTCCTCTGAAGCACGAGGCACACACACACCATGAGCATCTCAATAACATGCCCCAACAGCAACCTTCCTTTCACCCCTCTGGCACAGTTATGACCTCACTGATGAGCACTTACTCAGCACCGACAGAGTGAGAGGCCTCTACTAGTCCCTAAAGACCACATGAAGCCATTGATCTTCAGAAGTATCTCCACAAAGAACTGGGTGTTGACTTAATGAGTCAAACCCTCTCAGAGCTTGCCACTGGTCTGCTCACTCAGGGACCGGTGGAGATGCAGAGCGATCAATGCAACTCCTCAGACAAATGGGTTTGAAGCTTCCTCAGGGAGAGACTGTGGTCACCTCCCGTTAGCACCCAGTTATCTTTTGAAAGGAGTGGTGAGGTGGTTTTGACAAGTCTCCCTACCCAACAGCAAGAGGGTCACAGACAGATCCATCAGTTTGCTGCTGAAGACTTACTATGACGTGCAGACATACTATAGTGACATTAATGCTACATCACCAGTACAAAACTCCAGGGTCACCTGCTGAAAATGCATTCAAGAGTCTATTGATTCTGAGGAAAAACACAGCATTTTGCTCATTGGGAGAAAAGGTCACCTAAAACAGTAAAAAGTGAAACGTCTCCACTCACATCCAACCAGATAATCGTCAGGCCAGATGTTGAAGTCCTTCAGCCCACAGCTCAAATACAAGGTTTATATTCTAATCCTCAAATCCAAGATCAATAAACCAAGAGCTCGTTGGAACGGCTTCGGAAAACCACTTCCCTCGCTGCTTTCAGACGGCAGAATTTAAGTGCAAATTTTAAAGTGAATTTCCAGAAAATGCAAATTAAAATGCGTTTCCATCCGCTACTTATGCTTTGTTTAATATGAGAAGTCGGGTGCATCGAGATTAACAGCTGGTGGTCGGGTACCATAAAAACCATTGGAAATAGCGTAATTAAAAGAGCTCCAGTCAAACCTCAAACAAGTGAAAAACAATGCAGAAAACATGACGGTGCATTATGGAGTTAGTCTCCTTACCTCTCCACACAGATCTGATGTTTTCGTCTGCTGCCATTTCTGCTTCAGTGGACGATCAAATCACAAGCACATGTACATTGAGATTCATTCGCTACATCCGTTTTCATTGCACTTTTGTCACAATTTGTTTTTAATCAATGCACAAAACTTTTCCACCTCAGCCAAGGGGATTTTTTTTGTATTGCGATGTTCAGACTTTGTAATTTCCTGCGTTTCCACTAATTCATGCCAACTTCACGCAGAGATTGAGCAGCTGTGTTGAGGTGAGAAAGTCTTTATTCATTTTCAACACAACTACTGTCACTTTTCATGTGCACAAACAAGTGCAACACGATGAATGCCTTCCAGGAAAGAGTGTCCAAAAGTGTGTGCCATTATGGCAACGGTCTCGATCATATGTGAGCTTTGAATATATCATTAACTTCTAGTTAAGGGGAGACACTATAGGTGAATAGGGTAAAAAAAAACAGTCAATCGGCATGAAACTTCCCCAGTTGATTACTTACATTAAGACTATTTTTTGTATTACAAGTTCTTTGACAGGAGACACAAATAGAGAAAGTAGTAAACACCGAAATGTGTATTTTGGATGTTTCATTTCCACTAGTCTGAAAGAAGACATGTTATGGAAGCACCAAACCATCCAGTCCCACAGTGCTCCTGATTTACATATCACTCAATTTGCATAGATACATGTGATTATAAAAATATGAGCTGTCAGGAACATGACTTTCAACTAAAAAGACACCATTACTGGAAAGAGATACATGGCAGATACGGCACACAAGCCTGTGTGTGGTCTGACTACCTTGATAGCTGGAGGGCAAATGAGAAGAACTCTTCTTTTCACTCTTTTTTTCTCCAGACAAGAAAGAACCTGCCTGTCGTCAAAGGGGCAACTTTTGACCCGTGTACGAACAAGACTGCAGGTTGAAACGTAACCTAACCGCTGCTCTTTGAGGCTGAGTGCACGCATGTGTAAACCTCACTTAAGGAGCAGGTCTGTCATTGTAGTAGATTCCCTCCGTCAATTTTATGTCGAGTAGACACGTAATACACCCACCAAAAACATGCTCAGAACAAATCTCCAGCAGCATTTCACAAGAACCGAAAAGAGAACAGTTTTCTTTTCCAATGAGCTCCGGTCAAAGTCATCTTACCCTCTTCCCATTAGCGGAGCAGTGAGGCATAAAATCAAATGCCTTCCACAAACGAGAACTCCCCTCTCACAATTAGTAGCTTTCCAACAGAAAGGCAATTCTACCATTACATTAAAATATAATAAAAACCTGAGAGTAGCCGCGCTGAGGTCAACTGCAACTCTTTGGAGTCGCTTCGTTGGGTTTCGCCCAGCAGCTGCTACACACTGAACTCCCTGTTCACAACTCTAACACAGCAACAGGCACATTTGTTAGCTCCATCACAATGAGACCGTTTGAGCAGTTGCAGTTGTTTCACAGAGTTTCCACTCTTATAACTCTTTCTGCAGGTAGTCCACGGGCCTGTAACTTAATCTCACTGATGTTCCGTCAGGCCAACACAAGCACTTTTCTCCTCTGCAACCAAAATGCATCACAGGCAGCAGAAAAAAAATAAATCAATTTTACAAGTCTATATGTTATTGAGATCCTCTCTGCTTGGAGATCACATGTTTGCCAATTTTACAAACTGCCCTAACAGATTCACAAAAGCTCTTGGCTTTTGCTGAATGACTTGTGCAATTGCTAATAAGCCAAAGATAAATAGCCCATTTTAACCAGCATGTGACACAAGTGCAAGGCTTTAAATTGACATCTGTTTTCCAGACGGTGTTTGCCTGGTCTGGAAGCATTGGCATGGGACTAATCTGACTGAGCAACTACTACATTCTGTATGACCATAAACATATTCAGTCTCATATTGCACAGAACAAAGCTCCATGGGAAGTCATCCCAATTTTTTTTAAGCTAATCGGCTGCTGACTGTAACATTTATTCGTGTGTCCCGTACAGATCATTCTTCTCATCTACCTCACAGCAAGATAAAGGAATTTCCCCAAAATGTCAAACTATCGCTCTGAGAAAAACAAAGACTGATGCCGTCTTAAGACGGAAAAGGATATCGTTCCAGAACCAGTAGAACCAGGTGGCGTACATCCAGAACTTGGTGGCCAGATAGATTCCCAGAGGGAGAGCACTGTGCATGGAGTGGTCGAAGAAAGCCCTGCGAGGAGACAGGAGGAGGGTCATAGTGATTAGCAGTGTTTCTTAAAATGGTCATCTGTTCAGTTCTGAATTTTTGTCTTGTTAGAACTTATTTCTGTAGATAAAAAGTCATAAGAAGCCAGAATTGTCCTTTAATGGGCATCAATCCCACTGCAGGCACTGCTCAGCTCATAACGTATGTGTTCAATATATCAAGGCCCTCTTCCTGCAGATGTGAAGCTGCTCACTGTAGCACATGTGGTCAAATGCAAACCTGGGTGTTAGATCTGAATCCTGCAGACAGCAGCAAAAATAAACCAACCCATAACCTGCAGTTGGACTCAGTCACCATTGTTTTTTCACCAAGTAGGTATTCCAAGAATGTCAGTAAAAAGAAGCTAAGACACTGCGTAATGTGTGTTATCTTAGTCACAGAGCAAACAGTATTGAGGAGCACAACAAACTATAGCAGCAGGACCAGGTGGCAGAGGTAATGGGGCTTAAGTAGGGGGAACAATGTGTGTATGTGTGTGTGCTTAAGGGAGTACTTGTTAAGGAATGGTGTGGAATGTCGGAAATTACATGTTTGTTTGCACGCAAGAATATGTGTGTGTGCAGTTTATGTGCTGGTGCAATAAAGAATGGGTGTATTCAGGGGTGTGTCAAGTAAATCTATTGTAGTATAACGTACGTGTGTGGTGTCACGACATTCGGATCTAAATTGGGACATTGGGACTAGTATCATCCGGAGATCTTTAGTGATTTGTAATAACTGATCTTAATCCTGTGAGAATCTGCCATGACTGCAATTCAACAAGAAAATTTCCACCGCAAATGTGATAGTGTCAGTCCAGTGCAGTGTGATTTGGGGTCATTTTTTCTGCCTCTTTCCCAGAATTACGGAGGCTGTGTAGGTAATTATTAATATTAAAAGTTTTGACAGCATTCTGGGTGCAAATTCAGGACCTTCATCTCGCTAGATGCTTTGATTGAGGTTTTAGAATGAAGCTTGGAACATCTGTTGTCATATTTTATGATTGTATCACCCTTAAAATGGGAACAATATGATTGTGTTATTGTTGCTATATTAATGTAATATGGTACAGTAAGATTGTTATCGCAGGTGCGTGCGGGACCTGTCTTTTGACCGCAATGAAAATATTTTTGAAAGGCTAAACGCCAACAGTTTGAAGCAGAACATTTTGTGAACTTTGGAAATGATTACATCTATCTTTAAAATAAAATACTGAGATAGTTTCAGAGACAAGGACATAGTGCGAGAGAGACGGGAAGTAAAGGTGGAAGCCTAAGGACTCTAACACACAATTTCTGTAAGTTATTAATAAGCAAAAATAACCAAATGTTAAGCAGAGCCTTGACATCAGTAAATTCGAGTTAAATACAGACTTGGCGAAAACATGGACATTAGGGGGTGATTTGAAAAATGACATGAAATCCCCAGGTAATACTAGTCCTGTGTGTATGCTAGCTAGTGTGTGGGTGTGTTATCTGTGTCTTTCATGTAATTGTGACGTACTTGGAGAGGCACTGCACGGTGACCCAGACGCCGGCGTACATGAGGCCCTTGATCAGCCAGGAGTCGATGTCCAGGTCAGCGATGAAACCAACCAGCCAGATGACCAAGAAGGGCGTCGCCAGCATCACCTTCTGCCTGAACTCCTGCAGGAGGAGGAGAGGAAGGAAATGATAAAAGAACAAACAGGAGAGTAAGGAGGTATAGGAGAGGAGAGATGTAGTAGAGGTGGTGAAAACAAAGGCATAGAAAGAAAGTGGAATGGTGTAAAAACAAGGTGAAAGACAAAGCATTTGGGGGAGACAGAGAAAATGAAGATTGATAAGAAACAGGGAAGTTGGGCAAGAGATGAGACGAGACAAAAAATGGAAAAAACAGATGAGATTTTTACAAGCAGGAAGGAGTCCCATTGAGCTGCGTAAAAGTACAAATATTTCCTATAATTCACATCAGCCAGGGTAATGAATCATGACCATACACATCTCTCTACTGACTGATCAGAAACCTTGTACACATTTACAATAGTTTCTATTCGAGGCGAGAGTGCAAACAGCAGTTTGCTTTGAATATTAGAAGAGTCATCGGAGAAATCACAGCGAAATAGTAATTATTCAAAATGTCATGTTTAAATAGCAAGCAAATATTTAAATAAAGTGTTTATACAAATCAAGTATTACATATTTTTATAGCTATTTGTATTGAATCACATTTGGCTCAGCTGTGGAGGTATAAAGAAAGGTAAACAGCAAACCAAACAAGTTAGATGTATTCTACAAATTTAGACATGGCCTGTAAAGCTCTACTCACTACAGCACTGGGCCTGACACGAGGGATCTGGACTAAAGGTGAGGCAAACCTCAGATGGGCAGCAATTCTCGTCATGTTTTTACATGCTAACTTACTGTCTCATTCTAAAAGTTACCTTCATTAACTGATAACATCCCAGCAGACAAGTGGAAAGACAACAAGAGTTAAAAACAGTTTTAAGTAGCAACAACAAGTTTATGCATGCACGATCGTTAATATTTCTGAAAACTAAATCAACATTCTGAGTGTTCAAAGTTCAAAGCTTGAGTAGAAGAGGTTATTTATCAGGATGCATGTCAAGTCACCCACTGTGGTGACTGGACGCTATAAAAGTTGTCCCTGTATTTTCCGGTAGTTGTAATATCAGACATAACCCGTCATTTAAGTCATCTCCTCCCTGTCAGACTGTCTGATCGGAGGCCAGCTTTGGACTAAAAGCTAATCACAACCCCAGACATGCTGTGCAGCTGCTGCAGTGCAACGGTTCAGTGTGGACAGGCTGGTCTGAGCATGTCCGTCTGAACTGAGACAGAGACACAAAGGTGTGCATGTCTTTACAGCAGAGATCAGGTGGTTCATGTGACCCGACTGAAAAGGATTCTGTCTATTGGTTCAAATTGCTTGATGTTTCTTCTACTCCATGCCTGCCTATCCCGTCTCTTGACATATAATGTAATGCATTTAAGCATGTGTGATTGTGTGTCTGAATGTGTACCTTGTCCATCTTCAGTCTTTTCAGGTAGGATGGGCTGTCGTAGCCTTTGGCTTGTCGCGCTTCCTGTAAGTGATTGATCATCCAAACGTTCTTCCTTTGCTTGGCGAGATCTAGCGGTGTTTCGCCCTAAAAACAAACAAACACAAGAAAGGTCTATACAAATCTACCATTCCAAAAAGCTCAGGATAAATCCAAATAATACGGCAGTACAGGCACACGAAGACAGTGGATTAAGGTGTTACCTTGATGTTCTGTGCATCGACGTTAGCGTTGGCGTCCAGCAGCAGGCTGATGACGGTGGTGTTGCCGGCCAGCACGGCCCAGTGCAGCGCCGTGTTCTTGTGATATTTGTCGCCCAGGTTGACAGAGACGTTGAAGGTCAGTAGCAGCCGGGTGGGATCCACGCTGTTACACAACGGGGGAAAATCCAGTCAAACAAGCCGGCTCGTCACAAGGACGAAGATGGACAACGATAACGGGAAGGTGATCACAAAAAATAAGACAGTTGGAAAAGTTAAGGATTTGTCTGGCTCATACCCAACACTTTAGAACCAAACTCCATCGGTTTAAAGGGACAGTGTGTAGAATTTGGTGGCATGCAGCGGTGTGGTTGCAGACTGCAAACAACTGAGCACCCCTCTGCTCAGCCTCCTTTGACACCAATAACACTACTACCGCTGTTTCACAAGCGTGTCGGAGAACTACGGTGGCCTTCAGGTAACGTAAAACCCCAAAGATATTCAGTTTACTATCAAGTATGACAAAAAAAGCATCATATTTAAGCACATTTAAGAAGCTGGAACCAGATTATTTTTGTTGCCATTTTAGCTTGAAACAGCAGCACAATTCAACTACTAGAAAGCCTTCAATGTCATTAGAAAAGGATCCATTGAAATTTGCTTGCATCGGATTTAATTTCTTACATCATCATTTACAGAAGCTCTTAATAATCATTACCTCATTAGTTTTCATACTAATTTTTTTTGCAGCTAATGGGTCAATAAGTACATTTTTAAATGAAGGCCAGACAAAAAAGGCTGATCAGGGAATATTCAGATGAAGCTGACTTTGTTTCTGTGTTTAGAGATTTATGCATGAGCAAGTTGTGCGTGTGGCTGCAGTCAGCAGAAACATGCTCGAGCTTTCGCGTGGTACAGTGGCAACTGTTGGTGTTTAAGAGGTTTGAGCTTGAAATTAATCACCGAGCTGTAGCAGCAACATGCACAAATTACACAGGTACGCACCTGTGTGTCCTGTAAGCCGCCCACATCAGAGGAGTCATGCCGTTCTGATCCATCATGTCCACATCCTGATACAGAGGAAAGATGCAATCAAAAAACTGAAGGAGTGAGAGGTGGAAAAGAGAAGCAATAGGGCTCCCCCTACTGGAGAGGACTGGTGCCAATTTATTTCAAAACAGACTTTTGCTATCACAGCAACATCTATCTCCGTCTTTAAGAACAACCTGGTGGACTGCAGTAAACCTCCTAAAGATCCCCCGTCACACAAGCACCTTTGCTGTTGTGAAAAGCACCAGTTTGTGCATGACGAATGAGCCGCAGTGTTAACATTTCCTACCTGTCCTTTGGCGATGAGGTAGGCCACGATGGAGGTGTGGCCGAACTGCGCGGCCAGATGCCCGCAGCTGCAGCCCTCGCCGTCGATCAAAGACGGGTCGGCGCCGTACTTCATGAGCTGCACCACCATGGATAGATGGCCTTGTCTGGGACGAGATGAGCGCAAAACAAAAGGACACTTCTTATTCCGACAACTCGCTACTCAAAGAATAACATCTTTTAAAATGAACAGCAGCGTGCCAATAGCCGGTGACACGCAGGAACAAATAACTCCTGTCTTTCTCCTGAGGTTTGGGGTGAACGCGATTACACATTTAGTTGCTGAGTGAGTGACCAGGCTTAAACTCAACAGTCCAAAGATCAGGGTCTCATTTACTCCGGCTGCTGTTAAACTGCCTTATTTGCACGTGAAATGATGTAGCCTCATATGCTGCCGTGACATCGAGAGACTGACTCCCTGCTCTTATCGCTTGGTGTTTGTCTCTGCGGTGTAGCGGGTGATTTGTTACATGCTTTTATTGCATATAGCATATTGAGTTTTCAAAATGTATTTTCATTACGAACCTTGTCTGCAAGGTAAACCTCCCCTGCAGGACAATAATGACTGGTGAAAATTTAGAATAAATGCAAAGTCATAGATTTATTTCAAGTGAGAACTGTGTTCTAGGACTTTCACTTATTTGCTGCGTGTAAACGTGAGCAGACAAAACACCCGGTGCTTCCAGCATGTGTCTAAACAGCTGTGGTCACACAGACGAGAGGAGGCTGGGGGGCTTTTAAAGGTCACCGGCGGGTGGAGACCGGGTGGTGGAGGGAGATACACGGCTCCTGAGTGTGTGTGAGTGTCGATGGTGTGGATCCCGTGTGTCAAATCTATCAATAATTCAAGATGAGGAGCGCTTCATGCCCCCCACTGTCTGCTTGGGAGAGATGTTGGCGAGCCATTACAAAAAGGAATAAGACCCTCAGTCAAGCAGAGTCATAAATGTGTGCTTGTAGGAGGGATTTAGAACAAGACACAGAGGAAGTTGGCGAAACTGTCTTCTCTGAAAAGTAAAATAAACAATAACTTTAAAATGTTCTGCCGACCACAATCGGGAAGCTAACAAAGGTGTTTCTTAGATTCAGTTGCTTTCCGTTATAACGATTAGTGACATCAATTTGAAGGAACGAAAGGAAACATTGTATTCAGGCATGAATTACATTTCAAATAATAATAAGTAAGGGCTCCGTGGATTCCACATGTCCACCAAATGGCAGATGTGTTATCTGCAGTGAGTGTGTGTCACCTGGTGGCCCAGTGCAGAGGTGTGGAGTTGAGGTCTCCTCCCAGCTGGTCCACTATGCCTCCCTTTGATATGTAGTACCTGCAAACACAAACACAATCGTCAGGTGGAACTTCATACCGCATTAATTCTCCCGAGAATCTCATTTAGGCAATCTAATCTAGGTGTGGGCTGCAGAACTGGTTTAAAAACAAAACCACAACAGATAAGATTGTTGGCTTATCTTCTGACAAAATACTAGGACCTGGAGCCCATACAAACTATACACAGTGGGCAACACCAAGCCAAAACCGGTTTCTGCAAAACAAATACAAAGTTGCACTGCAGCCGTCATGAAAAGTGGGGAACACGAGTCGAGCTGAAACTAATCTGCAACTAATTTGTTAATCGATTCACTCATTTTTCAAGAAAAAAATGCCAAACATACTCTGGTTCTAGCTCCTCAGATTTATCTGTTTTATGGACTTTGAATATATCTTTATATCGTATTTCAAGACGTAATTTTGAGGTCTAAGAAAGTGTGATGAGTATTTCTAGGCTTTTTTCTTCCATTTTTACAATTTTGTAGACAATTAGCTGATTATTTGAGAAAATAATGACAGTACGGCTCTGATTGATTGTTTTTCTCTGTGGAGTCTTGATAATGCTGTTAGCAGCACTAAAAGGAGGCAGATTTCTTCACAAATGATCTGTCTCATGTACTACTGTCAGGATATTGTGACAGAGCAAACGTGACAAAAAGTGAAGTTGCCTACTGAACCTTTATTATTCAATTTGAAATTAGAGTACATGTTGGGAGTTCCACACTATCCTGCTGTCTTGATGAAAGGC
The DNA here is from genome assembly GCF_004355925.1 of Anarrhichthys ocellatus. Lineage (NCBI taxonomy): Eukaryota > Metazoa > Chordata > Actinopteri > Perciformes > Anarhichadidae > Anarrhichthys > Anarrhichthys ocellatus. The sequence goes on from NW_022280148.1 coordinate 457,005, forward strand.
AGGACTGCATTGACTGAGCTCGATACTAATTATGACCCTTGAATTCCTCTAACATTACCTCTTTTAAGAAGTAATTAGTATTTACAGAGGAGGGGAACATTTATGCTGTCTTCCACACCTTAATACATTTGCAACTACAGCTAGTTCATTGCTAAATTTGCGCTAACCTTGTCTTCACTGAGCGACCTGAATCAAGCTAGTTCAAATCTCAGTGTGTTTAGAAACAGGGCCTCCATTTTCCTCTGATAGGGGTAAAGGGCTCAGTGGAAACGGGTTGTTAAACAACAAAGTACACAGGAAAAGCTGCCCAAGCAGAGAAAATTGTGTCCAAAAAAAAGAGAAAAGCAGGAGAAAAGCAGCTCCCACATGTAACTTATATTTAGGGTATGCTGGCTGAGCACACTTCTTTTACCTGTCATTTTTTGCTTCATATTTCAAACTCACACTTGTGAACTGACAACCGCATATCTCCAGCCAGTCCTGGGATTTGGACTCAACAACCATCCAAGTCTCTAACCTCTCTGGTACTGTGCCACCACCAACTCCGTGCAAAACGTGACTGGACTCACTTGACCAAATCTATCCTGTTGTTGATGGCGGCCCAGTGAAGGAGTGTTACGTTTTCTTTGTCTGGCTGCCGAACATCGAAGCCCGCCTCCACCAGCTCCCTGCAGCGCTCGAAGATGCCATACCTGAGGAAGAGGAGCGCAGAGGGATTAAAGTATCCAGACGAACAGAGGGTTAAACACAGAAAACCTAGCCACACGCACACACACACACACACACACACACACACACACACACACACACACACACACACACACACACACACAGAGTCTTTAAACAGATATTCCTGACCTCAAATCAAAACAACATAAATCTGTTGTTGTCTAATGTAGTATCACATACAACGCTTCTGCTGTCTTATCAGGAAACATTTCCACATTTGTCCTTCTCTCATTATTCTCTGAGCTTGTGAATGACTTCTTTAGCATAATGTGAATCAGACAACCACAGTCAAAAACACGGCGCCGTTAGATCCGGATTTAAAATATGTAGTGTCGTGATAACACAGAAGCTTATAAATTAACAAGTAAACATGCTGCAATCCAGTAATGATGTCACTTTTTTCAGAAAGTCAAGAGCTTGAAAAGCAGGTTATAAAAACAAACAAAAAAAAAGCCTGAATTACAGAAGAAAAGCAGATATTATCTGATTTTCAATATTCCAATGGTCGTCTAACACATCATGTGGGACAAACACGTCACGAAAAGCAACCACATCTAAGCTTAAAATTGTGTTTTTCAAAAAATATCTAAATCACTTTATTCTACATGCCTCACAATAAACCGTTTGAACTAGACAGATCCTGTAAAAAACATTCAATTCTGCGATTCTCAGCGCAACTGGAAAGCCATGATCAACTTGGCTGAGACCAACAGTCACGTGATAAAAACTCCGGACTGAACTGCAGGCATTTTACACAAAACAGAGAGGAGAGGACATGAGAGACAGTAAGTAGATGTTGTAAAATTGTAAATAGTTCAGCATGTATAGCATGTGGACCCACATTTTTTATCAAATATTGGTAATACTCAAATGTTATATAGCTGATGTATAGCTTCCATTGTTTTCCAATTTTTGTAAAAAGAAATTTGCAAAGAAATTCATTGGGGGTACATTGTTCATAGGTCATCTCAGTTCCAAGCTACAGTTTGGATTTGGAATAAAAAGTTACATCCTCAATGACAACCTTCCTGAGACTAACCAGTGTAAGTTGTGACGAAACCAAACAAATCCATTCATCATTTTCTGAGGTTGCATCAAAGTCTGACAACATGACCGAAAGAGCGCAAAGCTTATCTTGATGTCGTTGTGAGACAACAACGCATATATAATACATATCCATAAGCTCCACTCACTGTGTGGCTTTGACAATGTCCCAGGTGCTGTAGTCGTCCACATGGTTTTTACGGCTGACGTTCTCACTGTAGCCGTGGTTGAAATTACTCTGGGGCTTGATTTCCTGAAAAGGAGGACAAGAGATTGAAACACAGAGATAAAGACAAGTTGTTAAGGTTGTGTTGCTTTATTAGATCATGAGGGTGATGTTGGAACACACAAGAATGCTCTGGCATGTGGGATGTGGTTGCAGGTGTGTATTATATACTTAATTTATGGGTCATTCTATGTCATATCAGATAAAGGTTTTTGTTGGTTTTTGTTTGAACCCTATGTGTTATTTGAGAACAGAAAATATATTTCGGCTGAATTTTAAGCATTTTAAATGTTTTTTTGGGGAATGTCATGCTGTTCAGCATTTGTAGCCTACATCGTGATTGTACAGCTGAGTGAAAAGTGACAGTGACGAGCGCAGCGGTTTCCCCAAAGTGGAACATTTTTCAACTCTCGGCAATCAGAAAAAAAAAAAAACACCTACAGTGCAGTGCTCAGTGCAGAACAGACGCACAGCGTCTCGCTCCCATTGCAAAGAAATAAACTAAGTGAACGTAGCGGTTGCTTGCCATCCCTTGTGGTTGGCTCGTCAATAGCGCAGGTTTTTTCAACATTGCAGTTATTGTGACAGCCCTAATACCGTTCAATTGTGACAAGGGTTTGATAGGATATGAAGTTCAATGCAATCCCTTTAATCCTAAAAACATTAAATGCTACAAATGTCAACACTGGGTTGCTAAACTGGAAAATCTCTGTAAGTGCTTTGAGTCTTCAGACACTGCATCTTTTGAGCCCATATTTTCTTGGCCTTGTCCACCAAATAAGATACAATCAGTGGCTGTGCCCACAGCAGCAGAGTCTACACATGACCAGCTGGGTGGAGCTACGGACAGTTACAAGATACCACCAAAGACTTTGACCTTCAAACAATGATGGCTGTATTGACTGGACTTTCACAGCTTCACTCCCTGTTCAGTTGTCATGAACGGGAATATTAGCTATAGAGACCCAAACTGTTTTTGTACCAGGCTGTTTTAACATGGCGGCCTCCTGGTTGACCAGCCTCAAGTGGATATTTGATCAACTGTCAGTTTTCAGCACCAGAGATAGCCGCTTGGTGCACACGTGCGTGGTGACTTGTCAACACAGGTATAATTCCATTATTAATTGCAGAATTGCATAGCAGTGATTGCTTGAATTGAGCCATCATTAATGTTATTAGTTCCACCTGTGATTCTTCCGCTATGACAAGTCAAAATGTCTGTGAAAAAGTCTATGAATCGGATTCATCTGGAAACAATAAAGAAACAAGAGTGCTCCGATGCGCTCAGGGCCATCAAAATTTTAGTCAGCAAGAATTATTCAGAGAGCAAAATAACATTATTGTGCAAGATGGACAGGCTTAACTGAACTACTCGATTCAGCCCCTGGTGATGGCCCCGCTCAAAGATGACACTTCCGCACTCATTCCAATAAATGACTGCTGTATTAAGAGAGGGAAATAAAGGCTGCGGGACAAAAACAAAGACAGGCTTGTCGGGTCCTGTTGCTGGTGAAGATCTAATCTGTCGCACGACTGTGCAACTCGCATTCAATTAGCCTCCATAGCAACGTCACGGACAACCGTAATTAGCCTCCATCATCCGGAAACAAGGGCTGCGTGAGGTAAACACAGAGCTCTCACACGGCCCTTTGCCATTCTGACTTTCTGGAAAAATTGTGATTTTGGTTTTTACTTGGTGCTAGTTGTATATTAACATGAACTAAAAATACATTCACAGAAGGTATTTGGAGTCTCTGTCTCAATACCCTGTTTTTGCAAGAAATTATGTGAAATTACAGAAGCAACGCACATCAGAAATACAGTTTCATGGTCCTCATGGCTTTAAATAAACCACCTAACCAACATTTTATGTCATCTCTGGATATACACACTGATGTGATGTGATAATGTCAGACCTCAAAACCACAACTCTACATTTGCCCCAACAAGTTAAATAAATAGAACCGGTCATATTTCTCCATCCTCTTCACATTCTCTGGTGCCGTTACCCAACGTTGCATTTAATGAGTTAATGAGTTTTAATTCCGAAATCCAAAGCATTAAAAATCATCAGTTGTAAGGAGGAGAAAAGCATCAATGTTGCTGTGCTACTACAGGGGAGATAAACAGAGGCTAAGACGAGGGATTTTATTTCGGAGTAAATAAGACCGAGGAGGAGGGTGTGAAGGTGGGAATATGAAGGTGACCACCGCATATTTTTAATTCCTGTTTTTTTTAAGTCGTCAAAGCTGCCAGCAAGCGTTCCTGCTTCTCATAGCCAAGTTTTGGTCATTTGCAAATCCGTGCGATCTGTTTCAACTAGACCATGTGCTATTCAGACTAGATTGGCTGCCAGAGAAAAGTGAGAGTAACTCAAGTATGATCGGGACTGTGCTGAGCCTTTTTCCTACGGTAGATTGACAAACAGGAAAAATGTGTTCCTCATCTGGATATTCAATTGAGAGGAAACGGTTTCCCATGTCTTTCCAGGGACAGGACAAAGACATCCTGGCTCTAAACCCTCAGACAGCAGCTGTTCAATCACTTTCTCCATCTCAACCTTCCATGGAGATAACCTTTGACTTCAGTCACAGCAGCCCAACGCTCTCTGTTCATTTCCTTACTGCAATCTAAAAAGCTGATGATAGCATTTGTAACACTATTGATGTGTATTTCTCCAGACTAGGGATTGTAATGATCATTTTTTACATAGCATATATTTCTACTTACTTGGTATATATATATATATATATATATATATATATATATATATATATATTTCTACTCAGTATATTGTATTCATGCATAGGTCATTTTGCTCTGAACTTTGTTGAACGTCACCGTGTCTCTGTTGTGCAAAAGAAGAATCCTCCTTTGCCTGTTCACAAAGATAACTAACTGTGGTGTATGATAATGTTCCACCACCAAGGCCTTTGGGCCGCTTGTTTTGGTTGCTGGCCGTGGCCGGTGGCTGGTCTGAAACCAAAAGTCTGAGACCAAAATGTCTAACATTGGCCATCGGCCCCCACCTTTGCTCATTCTGTATAAAGAAAGTACCGGTACATTCACTTTTTTCTTGGTTCTTCCTCCCTGAGAGTACACATTCTGTTGTGATGATTGAACTTTCTCTGTGCAGAGAATAAATACTTAAAAGACAACCTGGTTTTCAGTATTATTTATTTCAGCAGTAAAAGACTCAAAGCGAGTATAGGAATATTTTCCACCACAGGATGCACCAATCTGTCTTTTTTTAGTTCTGATACCATTAGCGATACCTGGGCTTTGGGTATCAGCTGATACCGGGTAGCGATCCGATATCAGTGTGGTCATCAGTCATCAGGAACTGGCTAATCCAGCATGTGATCTGGAGCACACAGCAGGAAACAGGAGCTTCTTAGCAGCCTGGAGATGTTGTTCATCGCTACATGTAGGCTCTTGAAGCAACGTGGACGTATGTGTGTGTGTCACTCACACATACGAGAGCAGCTAGTGATCTAAACAAATCCCATCAAATGGCCTCCGCAATTAAACTCCAGAGACAAATAGCCTTAGAGGAAAAATGTAGGTCTGTACAAGAAGAACAACAAACAAATAATGTGCTGGAGCAGAAGGCTCAGGACCTCCTGCAGTATATCACGAGGCAACACCACCTGGAAGAGAAGCGTGGAAAAAGGCTGGAGGAGAACAATGCCTTGACCCAACACAACCTTTCTCTGGAAGGTTGTGTTCAGGAGCTGACGGACAATCTCAGAGAGGAAAAAAAGACGAGGGACGAATATGCAACATTCAAAGCCGAAGAATCAGCCAAGATAGACCACAATTACAACCACCAATGCAGAAGCCAAGATTTGAAAGAATACGAAAATGTGAAACCTTGGTTCAACAAATATTATGACATCAAAGCTCAGATGGTCGCCCTCATGCGGCAATGTCAGTATGTCCACAGTAAGATCACGCAACAAAACTCTATACACAAAGAGTGTAACAAAATCAAATCTGCAGACGACACTGTGTTCTCTGCTGAAATATTGAGGCGCTTAATTAACAACGAGCTCCAGGATTTTTAAACTGAGGGACAAACACAAAGCTGCCATTTTACTGTCAAGTTTCTGAGAAAATTAAAGGGAATGTTAGCTAAAATGATGTGACAACATTCACAATTTCCTCATATTTGAACTGTTAAAAAATACTGATTATTATAAATGGCGTCAGATTAATACAGTGGCAATGAGCGGTTTTCGCCTCCTGGTGATGCAAAAAAACAAATAGACAACAGCAGCAATGATATCCTCAAAATATGTTCCATTTCACACCAACCATTGATTTTAGGTTGGAGTCTCATCTGTTCGGTGAGGCAGCAGGCTTGGCTCTCATCAATGGAGCTGGTCAGTGGGACATATGGCACCCACTCACGTCACGTGTGTCTCGAGCCAAAAATGTTGCACAGCGCCATTTCGTCAAAATGCATGTTTATTGGTTTACAGTAGGATCATCAGTCAAATACGGGTGACCAATTCAGTTTGGAATCCACTTTAAAATCAGGAACACATACACAAAGATACAAAATAATTATAATTATAATAGTTTATCACTGCATCTGTAATGACTACTTTGCTGAGACTAGGTCGCACTGTTATTGTGTTCTTTTTCTTGCTGGCTGTGGCCGTAGCTCAACATCAGATTTGATCTGAAATGAGAGCCATTACGGGGGACTAATTCAATACTCAAGGCACAGTACGTCCACGGATCGGGAGGAAGCAGAGGGGGAAACTATTTTTTACGAGGGCATTAATGTGAACGCTCTATGGAAACAGAATGCATGTTTTCCAGTTTGTAAAGTATCAAATCAAGTGCCGGAGCATGTACCCTCTTTTATGTGCCTTTTATGCAAGAACACTCATTTGCATTTTCAAATGAGATCAGGAGACGAGGACATTTGTCCGTTATGTTCCTCGAGAGAGCTCTCACTACAATCTACCCGATGACCCAGATTTCCAGCAGCACCCTGCTGAAAAAAGGAGCAACTTTAAGCCAAGCATGCATAGGCAAAAAAAAACTCAATCTATGACGAAGCTACCACTGTCAAGACGTGTTCTTGCAATATGACATGTGTATGTGCAGCCACAAGGTTTTAAAGACACTGGAGGTTGCGGCAACTTTGGGTCAGGGACACTGGAAGTCTGTGCTGTGCTGAGATGAAGTCAGACTAAATACTACATGCTGCGTGACATTCATGTTTATTGCTTTAATTTGAATAGGCAGCCGGGTTTTTAGAGGGCTTCGTGCCATGCAGCCATTGGGGTATGGGGAGCGGGGGTTTTTGGGGACCCTCCCCCATGAAAATTTGAAACCCCCGATTTTAGAAAAGCTGAATTGAACACCAACATATAGACGACGCGGAGCTGATGCATGACAACTGCGAGGAGAGGAAGGAGGAGTGAGGCAGCGTATGGATGACCCATAACCATGTTACTACTATAGTTTATAATGACGCAGGACAGTGAAGATGCAACCATATCATATAGGAGACCAGCGAGGATATTATTCAAATAATACATACATTTATATTTTCAATTGCAGTTAAACAAAAGGCCTACAGAAAGAAAAAAGGGGTGTTGCAGCTCCCTCTGCACCAACACTTTCCACGCTGATGCTTTACACAAGGCCTAAGCACCGTTATGGTCTTGTATATAAAGTTTAAACAAAATCACATTGACTGTTTCTCTGATCTACAATTTGAGTTGATTGAAAATAGAGTATTTAGTTTTAGTTTAGTAAGATAAAGAAATGTAGAATAACCTTACAAACTACTGTCTTCCACAGTCTGATTCTCCTTCCTTTGTGCAAACCAAACTTGACATAAACACCAAATTAACATACAGTATGAGCCTTCACAAAAGTGGAGTATTAAGTGGACTTACCGCAGTGGAGGCAAATCTATTTGTGGCAATTTGACTGCTTAAGATGTAGCATCATTACCACTTAAGTTCCATACATAATTACATAATGTGTGAGCGGGACTTTTACATTCAGTTATTTGATTAAACTGTTTGGACTACCAGCCAAAATAGCTATATGAACTTATCCGTCAGCACTTTCAGGACACACTGGACATTAAATATATGAATCATTTGAACTGTGCACTGCCAGGATTAAGAGATACTGACCAAGCCTCAAGGTAAAGTAACCCACTTAACCTGCTGGCTGCAAACCAACAAGCAAAACTGGACCACTGAGAGAACAGCACGCCAACTATCATTGAGGCATACTGATGTATGCAATATGAGCTCTTACTGGTTTTTAGTTCACCTGCAAAGCGCAGATAATAACCAATCTGCGTTCCATATGCAAAACCTAGCTCTATCCAGAACCATGTATTGATGCATACTGCTCTGTAGCAAAGTACAGCACTACATGCACGTGATGTAGAATAAATAAGAGGTGAAGCCATTGGATCTCGATAAACAGAAAGAGCCACATAGGCTGTTGTGACCAATCATCATTTAAGTCACATGGAACTTAAATTACCTGTAGTAAAAACGAATAAAGATAGGTAACTTAGGCTCAATTAGGTTTACAACTTCCTGTTAGCTAGGTGTCATTAGCTAACAATGTTGAAATGAATAGTTTTCAGCTGCAATGTGATTTCTTTCTTGAGTCATTGTTAGAAAGAAAATTACTTCGACATTATCCTTTATTGTTCCTTAAAACTAATTTGTTTATCATGAATCGTATTCCTAGCACAACAGTATTATGATAGAAACGACGAATGCTAGCTAACAAATGACAACTTGGCAGATATTGTTAGGTTACTGTAAATCCCTTCCGAGAGGAACCTGTAACGTTGGGTTAGCTAGCTGACAGTGACTACAATATCCCATACTAAGACACGATTATCGTCAACAAGAAAAAAGTGTGATTCATTTTTCAATCGTGGCTGTATATGTCAAGTTATTATGATTGCCGTCTGGACACCACAGGTTGATGCTTCATGTACACTTGACCCCAATTTACCTCACCGCAGCTCTACCAGAGCTACCACTACCAGCTCCGCTAACGTACAAAGCTAACGTCGTACGACTGCAAGGATTAAGCATTAACATTACTTTTTTCCATTACAGACTTAAGCACACAGTTTACAATCTCGTTTACTGACTGCACGGCGTCCCTGCCACATAAAGCACCACCTAGCATAACGTTGAAATTAACAGGAACATCTGCCCAGCATTTCCTTGCAATGCAGCAGGAGGAGGGGGGCTAGCGTTAGCACCGTTAGCATCGTTAGCTTCCTGCCACCCCCCACCGTTGGTCCTGCAGGGGGCATCGGAGTTTCTGAAAAAAGCACGGCAAAAACCAACAGCCACCCATACACCGACCGGCGTAATGCGTTTTGTGTATGTTTATGTGTCCGTGCGAAGGAGTGAAGTCCAAATACTTTACCTCGGCATGGAGAATAGGGACGCAGACAGCTTCTTTCTCATATTCCTCCATAGCGTCCGCCATCTTGGTGGTGATGTTCGCAGAGCATTGTGGGAAACAAGAGGCTGTGTGTAGGGGGGAAACAAACAGAGGAGGCGGAGAAGGGAGCAGTCAAAAACACACAGATGAAGGACAGGCCATACCACACAGAAGGTCACATAATCATAGCATAGCCAGTGACCCAGGGCTACGAATATAAAGCATTGATTTATATTTGTGCTTTTAAATTCAGTTACATGTATTATTATTGCATACTACCGCTAAGGTTTTATGTAAGAATGGTCTGCTGTAGCCCAGGGGCGTCGTTAGGCCTATTGTAGGGGGTCTGAAGCCCCCCTAAAATGTTCTTCAGCCCCCCCAAATAATTTGGGGGGGCTGAAGAACAAAAAAAATTTTTTTGGTGATGTCATTAAATTAAACTATTGTTTCTCACATGGACAAGTTATTTATAACTCTAATATGCTACATCTGTGGTGCGTTCTGGTTTGTATGTTTTCTCCCCCTTCAAATTACAATCCAATAGCCTATCATCATACTTAACGATATAAAGTTGACACTGTCAAGGTCCATTCTCCATCCAATGTGTGTGGTCCCTTTAAGAATTAGGATTTGGGAGTGACGCGGATATGAAAGCTAGTTTATCCGTCTTTCCTTTACAAGCAGGAAAATTATTTCTCTCTCTTTATTTGAGAAAAGTTCATATTTGTGCTGTCAAATTTCACTATGATCCTGAAATTCTGTCTCTTGTGTTATCATATACTGAATGCAAGCAAAACTACAGAGCAAAATCACACTCTTTCTGATTGAACCAATCTATGAACTGTCTGAAACAACTGATATACCCAAAATGGGCCCCAAAAAAAATTGCGCGCGCCAACATACCACTCCCCTTGGGGCTTAGCCCCCCCTTTCATTGAATCCTAGAAACGCTCCTGCTGTAGCCTATGTCGCTTGTCACTGTAAGCTCATGGTGGACAGGCAAGAGAATGTGAAAAAGATATACTATGGGTACATGATGAGCTCTGGGTATGTGGATGTGTGTAAAGAAGGCAAGACGAGTGGTCGAAAGGGACCCATGGTGCAGCTTCCCCCCTAAATTAGTTGGTTAATCTGCAGAAAGCAGAGTCCACCAGACCGGCTCTACAGAAAACAGTGAAAGTGTGATTGAGATGTATTGTGTGTATGGTATATCATCAATCTTAATTTAATTTTGCCTTATGATCATTGCATGCCCATGCTGATGTTATTCGTGAGCAGAAATCACAAGTCCAAATAGTATATATTTGTATTATTTTTATTTTAACTAAAAATATAAAATAATGTAATGACCAGTAAATATATATAAGTGTTTTTCTCATTGTCTGATAAGAATACAGAATAGAATAAATAAAATAAAAATGGTTCTCCGGTGTTTATGGTCACGAGAGAACCTCCGTAATGACAGACATGGGTGACATCTGACATTTCATTAGAAGGCCAGAAGCAGCCAATGTATTGCAGTTAGTGATTTGTGCTGAATCTAGACTCTACTAAACCTATACCTCCATCAGCCACTAGTTATCCAAGCATGCGGCTCCTTGACTGAAAACAACTGTAGTAATCCTGTGTACAGTTTATAAACCTACAGGTTCTTTTAATTGTTTAATTTCAATATTACCATAGGAACTTTAAAATATGTCAAATACGTCTATGATAGGATACCCGTTATAGCAAGTTCACCACAATGAATCCCAGAAGCATGCTGTTATATATGTATATATATTATTTATATGATGTTATATAACCCCACATACACAAATATAATTTCAGCAAAAATATATTTCATTAAACTTAATTCCTAAATTGCTGCATTTAATTTATGAATTGCATACATGAATTAACCCAGTGAAGAGGGCCATAATGGCATCATCGAATACATAACTAAATGGTGACTATCAAGAATCTGAAAGTGTTCAGTTGGACTGCATTTGGAGCGAAAGTGGACTGGACTGATCACATGTTTACGATGCCCTGTCCAGCCAGGCAAATCAGATGATCATCGAGCAGAAACAAGGGAGGAAGTCTGCAGTTGTTGCATCAAGGTACCTCGTTATAGATTAGAGACAGGATATTGAATGTTCAGCCTTCAAAATAAAAACAGGACTACTACTTTTAATTCTACCATCATATGATTTTATACATACAGTATGTATATATATATATATATATATATATATATATATATATAGTAAAGTAAAGAGAAAGCACTAATAATGAAATAATACATAATAAAAAAAACATGTTTAAACAAATCAAAAATATGAAAATTGTATTCACAGAAACTATACAATAAAAGAACGAAGAAGAAGCCCACATTCTTTTTTTAGATATGCATAGAAAGGGAATGTCATGCCCCATTTCCTGTACGATTTTTATGATTTGTTTTGTTTGTTTTTGTGCAAATTTAGTGTATCTTCGTGCGCGGCTTTTAGTCTGAAATTTGTAACCGGAAATATTGTGCATTCCGCTTGCATTGACCGGTTACCAGTCGAACCACGACAGAATCGTGCGCGTGGACTAGTGGTTATCAAGTTGGCTGAGTATCAGTAGGCGATAGACAGTAGAAAGCATACCAATACCAATGAAGATAGATTTTAACTGTTCAAGCTTTAATATTGGACCCACGTGACGCCGCTGGGCAGAGGAGGACGCGAGCCATCACAAGCAGGGGCAGTGAACACCTGGTAATAAACATTAACACGTCGTTAGCTAACAGCTAGCAGTCAGACATACATCCCGGAGGAGTGCCTTCACATTTACAGCCAGCGTTTTTCTTCCGTGAGCCAGTCAGACAACCTACCGGGAGACCCCCAGCGAAGCAAAGGTAACGTTAAGTGCCACGTAAACCCAATGACAAAAACATAACACGAATGCTGCCTTCCACCGCCTGCTAATGCTGGCTAAACGCAGCTAACGTTAGCTCAATTTCCAATTCGCTCTGAGAGTCTGTTGCGAGTTCACAGACGTGACTCTGCAGTCAAGCAGTGCGTACTGTTATGTAATAAACCGGGCTAGCAACAGCTAATTAGGAAGTCGAGCAGTTTCTCCGTACGCTTCCCGTACGACTTTTGCATAACCCGGCGGGAACATTTTTTGGGACTAATCTTCATCTAGTTACAAGTGTGTAACGTTAGCTTGTTTGCAGCTGTGCAGTTAGTACGCGATGTGCTACTGTATGCAGCAAAGTGGTGAATGGCTATGGATGCTTGATCGGATTTTCCTGCAGCCACACTGTATCTGGGAGATTCATGGCGAAATACAGTGACTTAGCAACCCTGTTGGCTGTGGTGTGGTTCTAGAACAGCCTGGGGTGCTGAAGATGTTGCTGGCTGCTTGTCCTACCTGACCTCCCCTGCTGTCTACATATTACCCCTCCACCCTCAAACATATGATCCTGCTGCAGTGTTGCATGTCTGCAGCCTCCTCAGCCCTGGTGCTCTGTTACCACTTTCCCCTGACAGAAGCCAGCAGCAGAAACAGGAGACTGGCCTGTTCCTAATTGTGTCAGACAACGGATGCATCTGGCAGATCCTGGTCTGTTTTCAGATATCTGATATCAGATAACATGTTATGTTGGTTATCCACTCTTGCTTGTATTTTTTTTCTATAAAGGGCTCAACACAAACCTTTAAAAGTGGTTGCCAGCATCCATTCTCTCCCTTTCAAATGTTGGTTTTCTGGGCTTTTGCTCTGATTCCCGCCACAGATCCTTTGGCCCATCAGCAATGAAGTGTTGAATTGTGGGTCCCTCAAGAGATAACCTCCAGTGTATCTTGGCTCTCTTAACTGAATCCCCTCTCATAATACAGTTAAAGAGACTGGGGTCCATGTTTGCCCTCCCAGTTTTTCTACATGTTAAAAAGTGGTTGCCGCTGATGGCAACCATTTATGTGGATCCTAAATTAGGTTTTATAGTTGGTAGCTAATTCTTAATTTGAAGGCCTCACATATTTTTTATGCGTTTGCATATAATAGTCCTGATAATAGGAATTGATTGACTTGTAATTGACGTCAGGCAATTTGAGTCAATGAGGAAAGCACCAGTCGGTTGTTTCTGTGAACCTGTGCCAACTGACATACTGTATTTCCATGTTTTCCATCCGCTGCTTATTTGCATGTAAATGAAGGGTCATCCCAGACTCTCCATGCCAAACTTTTGCTGAGGGGAGGATCGCGGTCACAACAGCGACCTGCTCATTTGCCATCCAAATGGAGTTTTCCTTTCTGCCCTTCTCTAACCTCAGCCTTTTGCCTGCTCACTGCTCTGGCAGACACACGCAGATCCACATTTGAATGCAGAATCTAATTTTGGGAGTACAAGTATAAATACTCTCATGCAAAGGAAAACAGAAATAGATAATTTTTTTGTTTGGGTTGTTCGCTCATGATGTAGGGGGAACACCGAACTGGAAAAGCAAACGGTATGCTACAGCAAATGTGTTATTCTGGACTCAAGACCAGATTATAATGCGCAGTGGCAATTTTTTGCAATTTCTATTTATTGTTACCTATTATGAAGCCTTTATGGAGAACTATCGCCAAGGAAAATAGGGCTTCAGTGGGACATTTACTGTGAGATGCACAGTTATGATAATGATGCTGATTAATTATGCCAAGTGCTGGGACAGCAGGACTAACTGGGAGGACTAACTTGTCGCGAGGAGAGGTGCTGTTTCTTTGGATACCAGCCATTTAACAAGGCCTGGTATATTCCTGCTTTACATAAATGATTCTTTCCTACGACACGTTAGGTAAATTAGGTGCATGCATACAATTGGACACATCAGTGTTTAGTTGTGGGACATTATACTGTACATCCACATGTACCTCCAGAACTGAAAGGCCTTGTGTTCACAGTAGCTTTCATTTGCGTTTTATTGTTTTATGTGTTTGCACATGAGAAATCTGATAATGTGGGTAATATCAGTAGGACAAAATGTGGTGAGTGCTAATCTCAGCTGATACCAGTGTAGGGTATAATCTATAAGCGTCGTGAAATCTGCGTTTATTGTCCTTAATCACAGTATCAGTCCTCAAATGGCTTCACAGCAACCGCGTTATGAAACAATAAAACGACCCCCTTAATTTCAGTCCCTTACTGAGCAAATATTCACCTGTTGGCAAGGCACAGCGACAGCCTCGTCCCTTCCTGCCTCCGGACAGTCGCACTATTAGGAGCCATAACAAACGCTGCGTCGCTCTTGAAGTTATTGAAATGCCAAGGCCAGTGCATCAGCGTGGCGTAATCTGCCCAGCTGGGACACTCGGGCCACTGGCTGTGGTTTGGCTGATTGGATGCATTTGCTCTGACAAATGCCAGATGGGCTCGAGATGCCTCGCACTTCCTGTCGGTGGGGATTTGCCCAACAAGCGGCAAGCAAGTCAGGTTAGGCCTCGGCCCGCTTTACTTAAGCGTGTGGTTCAACAGATTTTTATTACCATCCAAAACAGCTGGTTTTGTTCCAATGGAACCAGTTCATTGTCTCCGTTTTAATTATTCTGAGAAGCTCAACTACCCTCGGCTCCCGTACATCAAACAAAACTGAACAAACATGGCTTTAATATGCACCTGTCTCCGGTGATGAAAGGTTTCCAGTGTTTGCCTCGCACCAGGTCCACTGCTGAGCAGAGTTTGTTGTTTGATGAAGCAGCGTGGGAGCGTCAAGCCCTTTTTTTTTAGTGTCAAACTCCATTAACTTCAGCGTCCACCCTCGTCGTCCCCCAGAGCATAGCTTCGGAAGAAGAGGAACCTTATTACTGCCCACCTGAACTACAGCTTCCTTCTGTATCACAGAGAGATCTGCTGGTTTCAAGGCTGTACACCTAATGTGGGAAACTCAAGCAGAAGCAGCTTTAGATGCAGTGTTGGCCTGTGCTACAGATTTAAAATACGTGTATGTCTCGCTGACTCAAGCCCTTAACAAACTGAGAATGACATCATGTCAAATGTCTAGATATTGAAGGACAAATCCTTTGATCTACTTACGCCATTTCCTCCAAAGCTGACTTGTGATCGTGGATCAGTTGTCGTGTCAACGCGTGTGACCATCCAGATTAGCGGTTCTCTGATCCAGTGGAAAACATGAACATGACTTCCTTAAAATGGCCTTACTCATCTTTCGCTCACAGGATGTGGGGAACTTTTTTATCAGGGATTGGCATCTATAAAGCATTAATGCCCATCTCCTATAGCATATATTTGACTTAATATCGCCGAATACCGATTGGCAGTAAAACTGTATTTCACGCTATGATGGTTAATCACAATTTACCCTCATGTGTGCCGAACCGTGTGTGTTCGGTGTGCAAGTCAGGTTAGGGTGAGATTTTCCTGACCGAGGACATTCGTATCAAAACGTAGTACATTGAGAATCTTTCAGATAACACAACACCGGCACAACTCTCTCTCCGACTCTTACTCACGTTTCCACCGCTGTCTCCCGGCAACAAGTCACAGGACACAATAACAAACAGAAAGCGAAAGAAAAAGAAAAAGTGTTTGTTTCTCTGTAGGGTTCTTTCTGTAATGTTATCTCTCTCTCTCTCTCTCTCTCTCTCTCACACACACACACACACACACACACACTAATAACAATTGTTGTCCCCATCAGTCCCTTGGACACAAAAACATTTAAAAATACATGTTGAAAAAGCCCAAAGTCACCCTTTAGGTGTGAAAGATCTTGACAAGTTAAATAAAGCATCCCTCCCAAACAATGTGTTCCTTTGCTCTTTGGTATAATCATTATGAGTCTTCTTTGTTTCCCACAAATGGTATTATGAGTCACTAAGGAATCTTGCTTTGCTGCATAACTGTCATTAAAGCCACTTCCACAGTCCACCCCAAAAAAAACCCCATTGTGTCTGAGCTCACGAGTTGACTCATTAAATCTTGGCTTGGACCGTAGGTGTTGCCTCTGACCACACCTAGCTTTGTACTGAGGGCTGCACCACGGAATATCTTCAAGAGGAGACAGTAAAGAAAAACTAACTCCCTGGGTAAAATATTTGACTACTGTTGAATGAATTAAACCCACTGTTCCAGCGACAATATATTCTTGTCTTCCTTGAACACAATGGAAACAAAGGCCCGAGAGTATGCCTTTACTTTTGCTGTATTACTCTACTCGTGTGCTTCGGGAAACGCCTTTTGAAGGTTTTTTTTTTTTTTTTTTTTTTAGTTGTGGCTTTAAATATGTTCCTGCAGGAACAAAGGCAATATACGTGTACTAAGGAATCTCTGAGGGATGTTTGATCAGAAGGTATTTCAGTGACTGAGCAGTTGCTGCTTCCCAGTGCTGTAATGTTTTAGTTCCATCCCCACTGTTCCCAGTGTGTTTTCTTTGTCTCTCTATTTTAAAACAGGGTGCAGCAATTATGCATGCTAGACAAGCCCGAGAGCCCAGCATGTTTTATGTTTTTCTCAGGTTAACGATTGGCAACAGCAAAAGTTATGCTCATTAAGCCTTTTTCCTCAACTACTTTGTTGTCAGCTTTCTTTCTTTTAACTCTGAGAGGAATCTAAGGAAGAAGGTGGCGGAGGCTG
This sequence comes from Anarrhichthys ocellatus, assembly GCF_004355925.1. Taxonomy (NCBI): domain Eukaryota; kingdom Metazoa; phylum Chordata; class Actinopteri; order Perciformes; family Anarhichadidae; genus Anarrhichthys; species Anarrhichthys ocellatus. Next base: position 474,068 of record NW_022280148.1, read on the forward strand.
CTCTTTTAGCTGCATTTTCTATCCCCATGTAAAAGCAACTTCATGATATTTTCAAATACAGAGACAAACACTCGCACGTCTAAAAATCCACAGTGTCGAAGCCCAGAGCCATGGCTCTTTTTTAAGGGTGTCAAATTGCGCATCAGGCGTTTTTGTCCAGCTCAGTAGCCACTGATCTTAAAAGAATTGGACACTTTTGTTGTAGCAGAGTGATTGATGTCTTTATGATAATGTGAAAAAAGTCAATCAAAGTAACTTTGATATTGACACTAATGGTCATAAATACTATTTAATGTTTAATCATTCACTCCAAGATCTTATAAAGTTGTATGTAATTAGTCTATAAATGACTGAATAGGGTGGGCAATATGGCCTAAATCTACTATCGCGGTAAATGCCATTTCATATCACGGTGATGGTATGTATCACGACACAGTAATTGTTTTATAAATTTCAATTAAGAAATTGTTTTTAAAATAATTTTACCCTACATACATTTGATTAATTTCCTTTATTTGGAACTTCCACACAACAACAAAAAAAATACAACTTTCCTGCAGGATTTGCTCATCTTTTAATTCAAAAAGCCGACTAAACCCTGTCAAAAGTTGTGTTCAGTTGTCAGGTCATGTAACTAGAGTTCGTCCTCATCTTGGGTTGATGATCTGTTCTGTATTTACAACTTCTCTCTCTTCCTCCTTGTCTGCCCAAATCTGGTTACCCTGCCAGGCAGCGGGACATCACAAGCTCACGCAATATCTCGCGAAATAACGTGAGAATAGCCACCGTAGTGTGAACGATATTGCCGTATCTCTACCGGTGGACACATTTCCACAGCCGCATGGTGTACACCATCACATCCACAACCCTTGTTTGCAGTACGACTTTTCATCATGATCGTATCTGGTCACTGATACAGTTACAGCCTCTCCTTGGCTCAGGCTTTGTTGTTGAGCTGAAGGAGTTCCAAGTGTTGTACATGCTCTGCTTCCTCGTGTCCTAATTCACTCACTCAGACTCCAGAGTCCTGTGCGCAGCTGCAGCTCTCTGAGGGATGCAAAGTGTATTGCTTTTCAATGATGGAGGTGTTTTTCTTTTGCCGAGCTCATGCTCAGAGAGAGTGTAAGCGCCCACGCCGACTTATGGTCAACAAAAACCTCACCAGCTTTTGACGGCGACGTATTCCAGCCGCACTTCTCCAAAAATCCCCAAAGGTCTGGCTGTATTAATCCCCTCGGGCTAAGCCGCGGTCGGAGGGGAAAGGGACAGCGGCGGTGACGCAAACTCACACGTACTCGAGTCGCATTATTCACACAGAATCAGCACTTAGTGGGTGTCGCATCTCTCACGCAACGTCTTTGGGCCCAGATGATTTGGGCTGATCAGACCAGAGAGGAGGCAGGATAGAGTGACTGGATGGCATTTAGCTCTTTTAAAGTAAATGTCTCTCCTATATATTCCCAGCGTTACAAGCAGTCATAATGCAAGGGTGTGATAATATTACTGCTTCGCCTGAAGTGCTGGGATAGAAAATCCAAGAGACCTTAGAGACAGGTGTTTTCATAAGTTTGACTCTTATCTCTCATCTAATTGTTGTGTTCTTATCAACATTTAAGCATCCCCTAGTTGTCATATAAAAAAAGTTTCTGTTAAAATCCAATGTTAGCAGTCTACATTTATATTAGGATACTAGATTAGCTTCGTTGTGCTTCAAGCTCCACACCACTGTGTAATTCAATTGAATACGATGCATCTCTCTCCTGAGCGATAATGTGAGAGGGTGAGATAGAATGTTTTTTTCTCTATTGAGATTATATTTAGGAAATGTCTCTGTACATTCGACAGATTTCCCCAACGAGATGTTTACTGTCATGTTTAAGGAATGTTACCGTGCACAGAAATATAGTTGATTGTATTTTTGAATAAATGGAAACCAGACTCCTTCACAGGAACAGCACACAAAGCAGTAAAGGTTTTTAGGCCATGGAGGTGCTCTGACTTAATTATGAAGGGTGAAGGGCTGCATTTGCTAAACAAAACCAAAAACATGCTGTGAGGTTCTTCAGATGAAATCGTCAAATCAGATTTTTGTTCTGATTTGTTGTTTGATCAGCCCACCTGGTGAACTCACTGACTAATTTGTCTTTATCCAAACACCCTCAGCTATGCGGTGCCATGCTATTGCTATTATTATTATTATTATTATTATTATTATTATTATTATTGTGGGTGCTTATTTTGTGCAAGTGTGTGAGTCTTTTCCCAGGATTACTAGCGCACCAACCTCAGCTCAGCCTCTTCTCCCCTCAGGAACACGCTCACAGCTGGGTGCTTTTGTCTGCAGCATGTTTCTCCTGCAGCTGGACTGAAACACACATCACACATGTAATAACACAGGAACACACACACACACATCATGCACGTTGACGCACACAAGCACTACAATCTCCAATCACACAGACAAGTGGACAGGATGCTTGAGGAAAAGACTGCTCATGGTCTTGATCTTAAAATATGACAGAAATGCTCAGCTGTGATTCCTCATGTTCCTCAATTGTTCCGCAGAATTGTGCCGGATCAGAGCCTGATAACCAAGACGTTTGCAGACATCACAGTGGACTCTGATGACGTTATGACGTCCATATGTTGGACATTTATCATTATTGTACAAATGTTCCAGACTGGATTGAAAGAAAACCGTTAAATGAATAATTGATGAGTGTAGTCCTGTTCCACATAAATCATCCCCACACCCAACTTCGTACTCAACCTTCATTTTGATCTCAACCTACACATCTGTAAAGTTTGACAGATGTGACCAAATCTGTGCACAGACGTACAGAAATAGAAACACCTGGCAAACTTGTGTCTTTATGGCACATTTTGCCATGATGACACACACACACACACACACTGAAAACAATACCAGCGTCGCGGCTAGCAAATATAATACTGTTATATATATTTTCTTTTAATTGTCCAAGCGACAGATCATAAAACGCTGTGTAGCCCTGCAATAAAACAATCAACTTCTCCTTCATATTGACTATAGACTGATATTTACAGAAGAGTCACTGGTCACATGACACGTGTGTTGCTGCACAGCCGTCGTGCCCTGAGAAATAGGCATTTTGGAACGCGAGTGCCGCCGCTCTAGGTTGTATCATAGTTGTTGCTTGGTGGCAGGTCACAGGCTTGCCTCCCTGTGTCAGGTCTTCTGGGTTTCCCTCAGGAACTTGGTTAGCAGAGCAGTCATTCAATTCATTTCATTTCACATATGGTGTCAGAAAATCCCTACAAACTGATGTCTTGTGCCACACAAACAACTGTAACAGGTGATATACTGGGTCACATTTAAGCTAGTCCCCATGGAGGATTTAACACATGATATTTTTCTTTAGAGGAATGATATCAATATGTCACTTATTCAGGTGTTTTTATTGTGTGCGTGTGTGCGTGTGTGTGTGTGTGTGTTTGAGGACTCTGTTGGGGTTGCACAACTACAATAGATTGAGGTCTGTCATTGCGCGCACACACACACACACACACACACACACACACACACACACACAGAGAGGGAGCTCTGACTGCTGCCGACAACGGTAGCCCTGCAGCGGTAGCCTACATTTCAGAGGAGGAGGAAGAAAAAATATGGTGATGTCACCTCTATGTCTCTCTCTCTCGCGTCCTCTCTCTCGCGCGTCCTCTCTCGCGCGTCCTCTCTCAGAGGCTGTGTTGTGAATGTAATGGTGCTTTCTGCTCCCCGAGCTGCTTGAGGTAGGTCCTTTTATTCACCTCCCCTGCGCTCTCTTGCACATGTGCATGCCGCGTCGGTCCGGTTGCCTCCGCTCCCGTGTTTGTGTGCTAGAATGTACCTGCACCTGATCTGGATGAACGAAGTCTGCTTATGTTCCCGTGTGTGGAAATAGTTTCACTCTGGAGGCTCCTTCTGGCTGTTTTCATGCTGTGTGTTGGAAGGCTGCGTTGGGGCGACAAATGCTAATACATTGAGGTCACATCGCACCACAGCCCGATGGTGTGTCCTGAATGTGCTGACTTCTCAGCCTCACATCTTCTCTCTCTTTTTCTGTTATGCAAGAGACATCACGCGCACACACACACGTGTATAATTCCACTCGGGCTGTGTGCGTCACACACATCTCTCCCCGTGCAGCTCTCTAGCTCCGTTCTCTTACGATTTTTTCGTCTCCGTGGCAGGGATGGTTTCGTTATGAGCCAATAGTGAGTCAAAGAGCCGAGCAGCCGCAGCGTTTCTCCCATAAGGGGTTCGCAGCGCTCCGAGGTCACCGCCGTCTCCTTGACTTCGCAGAGGTTCACACCTTTTCCCGGCGCTCATCAGCATTCCTATCCACACGCCGTTCTGATGAATCAGATAAATGTGTGTTTGTGAGCGCCGAGTCACCTTGTTGCATTCCAAAAGCCTTTTAATTTTGCAAGGTGACACACTTGATGCTGGTGCTCCCACAGTACAGGATAATATAGAGGGGGTATAATAGAAGGAAAAGAGACGCTCTATCATGTGGGAGGTTTTGCTGTCAGAGATGATATTGAAGCACCACGGGAGCACTGTTTTCATAATAACACTCACTATATAACTCTGAATCAGGTTTATTTACATGGTATCAGTCTCTAGTTGAGCAGGGCTCCATTTGGCTATGCTGGTTGTGCCGCATGTCATACAGTGGCAAGGACGTGGAAACCAGCTTTGATGAGCTGCATATGGCACATGATATTCTAAATGTCTCCTACTGTCAACAAATCCCATGAAAAGACCGAATCAACGAATGGATCCTTCTAACAAGCATTGGAGCCTGACAGATCTTATTTCTCTGTGCCATATAGAGCTCTACTGTTGCCCAACAAATATTAAAAGCACGTCAATGAGCCACTCGCATGTTCCTTTATCACTGTAGAGCAGACACTCACTGTAGTTTATTTAGACTCAATCACGAGCACACCGTCCTACTGCTGGAAATACTCACCAGAATGTGTATTCGGGGGGCTGAATGATGGTCACCAAGAAATACACTTTTAAACTCGGCTGTTTAATACAATGATTTTGTATTTTTTTTTTTAATGAAAGTATATATTTGTGAACTTTTTTCTTCAGGAAGAACCTATAGGATTGGGTCCGACAGGAAAACGTGGAGGAAGTTGAGAGACGGACTAACGTTTGGTCTTTTTGTGACAATAAGAAAACTACAGCATAACAGTAGCCGTATCCTTTAACTGCTGCCTGTTTAAATGTTTGCAGCTGTCATTTAGTTTGGCCTTTGGACAGTTGCAACTGTTGGTGAAGGCAGTACTTTTCCCCGCAGCTCGACCGATATATCGGCCTATATTAGCCTAGCCTAGAGAGTAGGGAAGTTACCCAAAGAATAGCCAACGCAAAGCATCTGAGTGATTCAGCCTGCTTTATTCAACACAGTTTTAATAGAATTTCTGCTTTATTAGATCGGTACACCGTGTGCACTCTCTCCTGCCAAATCTTCAGGACGCTCCCAGATGCTCTAATGGGGGAGAGGACAGAAATTATGTAAAGTTATCTTGTATTTATGAAAACCGGATCTGTTCAAGGATGAGATTTAATCTGTGCTACAGTAATGGCTGCCAGATAATTTTTTAATTGTGCAATGCTGTAAGTCATGAATGAATCATCTGTAAGTGTCCTGACTCTACTCTTTACATTGAAAGTAATCCTACTCTCTGTGTTTGAGTCTCTGTACAGTATACAGTATCAGATTTCTGTAGATTTCCTTGCCAGGGTGGGGATGGAAAGTGATTGTTATTCTGGTGAACCGGTGTTGGGTTCTCTGCGGTCCAATCCTCTGCCCCTACTTACATGGTTGATTAATAGTCCTCGCTCCCTGACCTACATGGCTTAATTCTGTTAAAAGATGTCTCCCCCTGAGCACGGCACCAAACTGGGACAGGCAGAAGATTACGTCGGACCCAGAGAGTCAGAGACTTGAATGTCCTCCCTCCTTCCCTCCCCATGTCCTGTTCTCATTTCCATAGAGAGCATAGTTGGTCCATCAGCCCCTCATTTCTAACAAGCTGGCATTTCTAGTATCGCCTCATGTTTGATATGCCTCTGCACAGGAAATTACATCTAGCCTGCTTGGGCTATTTTATCTTTAAAAAATAGATGCTCAGTAGATTTCTGAGCAGTCTGTATTTTTGTGAGTCAGTGGTCCTAATGGTATGTTTGTCTGTTTTCCATGTAATAATTAGCTCAAAGTCTTCATTTGCAGAGCGATTCATATTGAGCGTTCAGACTGAAAGCAGCTGTGTTGGTGAGAACATGTTGCGCCAGGTAACATTATACCTGTTGAATATCATGCTAGCATGATATTCAACATGCTATCATATTCATGATAGCATGCTCCCAAAACACATGTAGGTCTATATTTAGTTTTCATTCTTATTTGCAGCCAATAAACATCCGTTGTCTTTTCTTTCTTAAGATATTGGAATAGCATTGACATTGGCAATAGTGAAAACTATTAATTCCAGCAATGCAAACGCCCCACGAAAAAATACCGTGGCATAGATTTCTGGTCATGTCGTCCTCCCCTAGTTGAAGGAGAGATTGAATCCTCAGACAGAAACGCACTGTGCTTTGGTGTTTACATTTCTATTACTGAAGTGGGGGGAAACAATATCAAGGACCAACATGGGACATCGTCACAAAGTCATGCTTTGCTTTTTATCATCAAGCATGTTGGCGCCCCGTCAGTCTCACTTAACCACTGGGTAATCATTCCTCAGCCTCCACAGATCTGCCTCTCGAGAGCGGACTGCATCATCACCACAATCAGCTTAGGGCCCTGAAATGATTGCTGTCCTCTCTTGCCCTTGAGCTGAGCCCTAATCTACCGGAAAAACAATCAAAGTAAAAACTGTGGCACATTCAAAACAATAGCGACAAGCAGTCAAAACAAATCTTTCCTGGTTCTCATTATTTTCAAACCGAGCATTATGTAATTATCGTAATGCATGTTGTCATTGAAACAAACTTGTATGCATCATATTTTTGGGATATTTGGCAAACTACATTTAGTAATGTGCAGCCCATATTGAAAGCAAATAATGCTCTGCAAGGCTCCTATTGAACTCCTATTCAAAACTGTGGAAATACAAAAAATACAAGGTTTATATTATATACTAAGCCATCATCAACATCCAGAGGGACATGACATCGATACACTTTGAGGGAGTTCAGTTGTACTTACTGCCAGAGATGCTGTGTCGTCAGTCTGAACTTTGTGGATTACTTATTGTGGTATTGTCTCGTAAATCCACCACTCGGCCATCGTCCCATTCGTCTCTCAAAATATGCAGCACAAAGAATGGTTTCTTTTATCAAGACTGAAAAGATGCGTTGGCCTTTTTTTTGTTGCCAGTGATGCGTATTCACACACCTTTGCATTTATGCTCTCGCACTACAAATGCACGTTATCCCAAAAGGTTCCCTGCCATCTTTTGGCTCTGTGGAGGAACCCCTCAGCCAGTGTTTCCGGCTTTGTTGTCAGAGCCACTGCCAAACCACAAGTTTAGGATTCCCTGTGCGTTTTCCCTCTATTTTTGGCAATGATTCATAGCTCTTAGCTGACAGACCGCTGTGGTACAGCTGAAACAGATTGGTATGGGCCAGCTTGTGCAAAGGGCGCCGAGTGTCGCTAAAGTGTGGGAGAACGATAGAACAATAGCAGAGTGGATGTCTGTCACTGGATAGTCCATTGTTTAGTGAAGTGGAGTCTCCAACATGCTAAATGTTAAATGCTAACATCAGCACGCTAACATGCTACCATACAGATGTTATGCATGTTTAATGTTTACCATTAAACTCTTTGTTTAGGATTGTTACCATGCAAACAGTTGATAATTGGCACCAAACACAAAGTGCAGCCGAGGCTCATGGGGAATACCATTAGTTGTGCATTTTATTTGATCTTAAACATAAAATATTGGACGCATCTTTCTTTTCTTTTTTTAAAAATCAAGCACGAACATCTGTACTAAAATGTAATGGCAATCCATCCAAACGCTGTCGAGACGTCTCGCACAAAAACCGATCCATGCCATGTCCCCATGAGGGAAGCTGCTTATTTAGGGCAAATTCAGAGCTAATGTGTATTTAGTCATCCTAAAAATAAACTGGAGCAGAGGGGGAAGCATATGTTGCACATGGAGTGTCAACTAAATACGAAAAATGTAAGTCAGATGCCCAGAGCTAACTCTAGACCCGGTGATGAGAAAAAACACTAAACGTATCCCAGAGGGACATCGGTTGTCATCGCTACAACTTCAGAGACTGTATATAATAGCAGCAAAAGATGACAGGGAACAAAACAAAATAAATAGTCTACCTCCCTTACACCGCTAGTCGCGGGCCTTGTTTTCTGTGTTGTTTCCCCGCCTCAGCTGTGCGGCCCCTGCTCCAGGCCGAGTCCTGGACTGATTGGTAAAGCTGGTTTTGAGAGAGTGGAAAGCATCTGTCTCTGTGTGACGGGGTCCTTGAGACTCGAGGCCAGATGAAATGTGTGTGCCGGCCGGACCCAAGAGGCTGTTGGAGCGCTGGAGTGTTACATTGGTAGAATGACTGGCGGGGGGGGGGGGGGGGGGG
>NW_022280148.1:482817-507561 GCF_004355925.1 Anarrhichthys ocellatus
GGGGGGGGGGGGGGGGGGGGGGGGGGGGGGGGGGGGGGGGGGGGGGTTGGTGACCTTCTCTTTGTGTCCTCGTCTGATATTAGGCACCATTTGTGTCTCTAGAGTCTCCTAGAGCCGCTTGCTTCCTTCTACTACCTTCTTGGCACCTTTCAAAGGAAACTCTGGAAGAGCTGCTGCTCGGGCTGACAATTTGGGGTCAGTTGTTCTATTGGTCGGTCGATATGCTCTTGTACGACCAAATTCTCCTTGGTTTGCTTCTTAATCTGATCACTTTGGGAGGCGGGAGGGGCATGTGTGCCTCTAAAGCATACATTTGCACTGTTTGAGTTCTCAATTCCTAATTGAGCCAATTTAATACTGTTTGCTGCTGTCGAAAACATATTACAAAGAGAGGGCATCTGCAGTGTCAACCCTCAACTCACAGTAGTCAGTCTTTCTCAGGTGACCTCTCATGGCCACGTAGTCCGACAAGGTGTCATCTCAGTTGGGTCCACAGAGTTCATACCATTAATGTATCCACACAAAACAGCAATCAGCACAAGTGGCTGCCTCCCATAATCTTAAAAGCATTTTCAGAAGGACCACGTGTTGGCAGGCAGCTGCTCCACCCAGAATAATCTCCCCGGAAGCATAGAGTGTAATTAACAGATGGCCCCACTTGTTCATGAACTGATGTTGAGGATTTGGTGTAGTGTTGGCATTAGTGGCGTTACAGTGGCGGACAGTTGGGTCAGGCCTGTGTTTTATTGTGTGCTTGTGCATCTCCTGCATGGAGAGCAAAAATATTTTCACCATTCAAGGGCTAATTAACAAACCTTTACATCAAAATAAGACTTAAAATAAGATTCTTCTTCACCTTTTATTCAGTGCGTTTTTGTTTTGCCCATCTGCCCTACAGTGTGTTATTCTGCTGCTCTGGACTGTAGCCACAGCAATCAGGCTTCCACTGTAGGGTGAACGCACAGTGGCACAATACTTCCCCAAAAGTGAAGCCACAACATCTGGATCACCGCCTGGTGGCTGGCTGTTCATTTAGGAAGCGTTTGATTTCATATGCAGCATCATTTTCTGAGAGGAGCACGCATGTTAAACGTAAATGACGCAGTCGAACATTTAATTGTGTGAAGCCAAAATCAGTTACTTGTGCAGCCCTAGCTACAACGAACGATATACTCCAGTTACGGTGCGTTCACACCAAATTCGCGTCATTCGCGCGAGACCATTTGTGGTCTACGTAATGATGCCGATTTGTAAAAAGTTTGAATTCATTCGTTTTGTTAGTTCTCTCCGCAAGACGACAAGCAACAACTTTAAAAATACTTGTTTTCTCAATGGAGCTTGGATCGATTGGTGCTATTCTATGCTAACACTGTAGCAGCTCCATCCTCACTCAAAATAACGTCATCTACACGTAAATACTGCACCGTCTTTTTCCTTGTTTGTACCATATGGTTTACACACATACATTTATACACAGTTTCGTCCGGTCTCTACTAATATGAGGTATCGTAGAGCTCTGGGTGAACACCTACGGCTGCAGAATTTGTTTCCTGATTCAACAACGACAGGACATCAGTGATGACAGGAGGAGCATCTCAACGCCGATAGGCTATCGTGCCCAAGTTGAAAAATTTCAGCCCACGCGAAATTTGCGTCAATCGCGCCGCGCCATCGCAAATTTGCGTCTCATTGCGTCTGTTCATAGACTTTGTATGTAATCTACTCGCACAAATAATTCGCGCCGCGTTTGGTGTGAACACACCTTTAGTTTGTTTGTCTGTAAAAAATGTTGAAACGGTTCTTAGTAGTAGTATGATAGTCTAAATGTTTCTGTGTATTCCCTTGTGTCTCATACACATGCCTCAACGCTTATTTGGTTTGTCATACGGATTTATTTGTAAAGCAACTTTATTTTGCACAGTCAAGTTTTTTTGTGTTTTTTTTATTACCTCAGAATTTGCTAACAGCAAGACTTTTCCTGTAACATGCCACCCTAAATATACCAAGAACAATAAGTAATTCAAATTCCTGCGAGTAAAGTAACTTACAGCTTGTACCCTCACTGATGTAGCCCTGAGTAACTTCCCAGCGGGTCAGTGGAGCAGCCAGCAGAAACCTTCCTTCGATAGATGAAGGTTAGAAACTGTGTCACGCTCCAAGACTTCAAGAGGGGAAAACAAGCTGAGGCCAGACAGAAAAATATAGACTGGATGGATTTTTCAGGAAAAGGAGCAGACATCGCTGGCGTATTCTCCACCCTCTTCTGCTCGCACTAGAAACAGGCTGTTTATTAAAGGCCTGGAGCTACACCACCTTTGTTCGGGTGGAGACAAAAGGCAGCGGGGAATGGTGAGCAGGTTTCTGCTGCATTCGTATATAATAACAGAAATGAGGGAAATCTTTCGTCGTGCTTGTGTGTTGGAAAACAGCCAGTGTTGTCTGTTTGTTCTCAAATGGGATAGATAAGTAGGCATGATGGCGAGCTAGCCATCCCACATGAGGTCAAAGGGTATTTTAAAAAACCTAGTGCTATTCCAAGGCAGAAAATAAACGTAGAGGACCAAATGATGAACATATTGAAGTGGAAGAAATGAAACCTATGTTGCACTGTTGTCCTGCTGTGGTAACACTCTGCTTCTCCCTCCTAACAGATATGCCGTCGTCAGAGCAGCGCTGACACTCCCGACTCTGGTTCAACACAACCATGGAGTCCTCCTCGGAGTCCCAGCAGGAGCCTGAGAAAACCTTGGTGAGTCAACACACTCGCATATGCAGCTAGTGCCACAAGAAGAAGATAGCCAATAACCTGCTCATCAAAAAACAGGAATTATCAAACAATCGGGAATGCATAAAAAAAAACATTATGGTGCTTTGAAATGGTAATAGGTCCTTGTAACTGCTACACTTTTTGAACCTTGATTAACTTAAGGTGCTAGCTTGCCATGGGCTTGTCCGGCTCGCTGTGGCATACACTGCACTTTTCTGCCAGTAATTAAACTTGTCTGAGGTTCTGCGTATATGTGTGTCAATAGATGGACGAGACCGCTACACTCACTTTAGCTGCAAACACACACCCTGTTTCACAGTCCGACTGCACAATATGTCTCTGTGGAGTGGTATTCACTCACCCACACATAGAATACCACTCCACTTCTCTCAGCTCTCAGGAGTGTGATTCTGCCCTTTCATTTCACCTTCATCAAAAATCCCCAGTTGCCATTTTTGCAGCGAGCAGGAGGGCAATTATAATTGCAGATAACGAGGGTGATAACGGTTCCGGCCATCTCTCCCACGGGCCTCCGCAGACAGTGACACACAATGGGATCGAATGGGAGCCGAGCTAAAAGCCCTTTCCTACTTCTTTGAGTCTTTGCTGAGAGTGGGAGTGAGTTTTAATAACACTTCATGTCTGCTTGTAGTGCGAGCTAATTCCTCCCCCCGCCTCCTCCAGAGCCTATTTCAGTGGCCGCATAATCAAACTGCTGATGCATGAATTGATTTGAAAGCCACGTCGGTATATCTACTGTGTCTTTTGAATGCTTTCTTTTTGATTGAATTGAATTTTACAAATGTGTACCTCTCTCTGGGCCATTGCGTTACTTATCACCCGCAGTGCCGGGACGGTGTGAGACTCGGGCTATGGGACGTAATGTGTGGTTGTCCGGTCCTGCTGTTTGCTAAAAAAGGGCCCGTCGGTAGAGCTGATTGCTCCCAACGCGGGATGAAAGGCTCTGGGAAGCACGCCAGGTGTCTGGTGCTCTGACATCCTCGCAGTCAGGAGACGCTTCAGGAAGGGTTTATGGCAGCCAGCATTCAGTCTGCTGTCATTTGCATTGTACATACTGTAATGAAAGAGCTGGTGACCTGCTGTTCCGAATAGACGGCAGTGAAAAGGCACATAGACAGACATTATGCACTCCAACAATGGGTTTGGGGTAGCTTAGAGGTAAGGACACAGGATCCGTGACAAGGGGATCACTGACTGAGAGGATTTGAGCGGCTGAATGAGAAAAAAAAACGTTCATCCTCGGTGGCTGTTGAATTGCCCCTTTGGCCAGGCTCACCCCCCCCATTTGTTCCAGAGGTGCTTTACAGTTGCCAACAGTACAAGACTAGAAGCTCCGAGATAAGCTCAGGTCTCTCTCATAAATGTCTTTTTAAAATGTAGTCATTGCAATCCCTCAGGAAGCAACATGGGTACCATTCCCATCTGATGCAACACGCCACAAACCAGTTAGCATCAAACATAATGAGACTCATAATACGTCCAGAAGGTTCATGATTGAGCCTTCGTATGTCAGAGTTTGAGTTTTGAATAAAAATGAATAAAAACGTAAAGAATTGCCGAAGTGTGCATCTCTTCTTGTTTACGGCACATAAAGGCCTATATATCGACAGTCTGGAGGCCAAGATCACTTTCGTAATAAAAATCGACAATTGGTGTGTCCCCTAAATAGACTCCTTCCATGCGTGTCAGGAAGCCCTCCACGTCTCAATAAATCATCAGCATGAAAATCTAAAACGATATTTGATTACAGAGGCACCACATTCCAACTGCAACTTTTCTTTCGTGTTTAAGAAACACAGCGTTTCGCCTGCCCGATTGTGTTGACTTGATTTGGTCCTTTTTCCTTGATGTTTGTGCATCTACCATAAGTAGTAGGCTGAGTAGTTTATTATTTTTGGTCTGTTTTAATCGTGTTGATGATATTTCCTGCTTTGTTGTTCTCTAGGCTACAGATAAAGTTTAATGTCGTCAAAAGTCGGTTCTAAACCTTTGGTCCGGACGGAAAGATCTCAACAGCTACTGGATGGATTGCTATGAAATTCTGGACAGATATTCATAGTCCACAGACAATTTATGCTCATGAGTTTGGTGATCCAATTACTTTTTATCAAGTTCCTCCAGCAGGTCAAAAGCCTGACAGTCAAACATCTCAACATTTGCGTAATCGGGTGGCACAAAATTTGGTAAAGAAATGCGTGGTTCCCCTGAATGCCTTCCAATGACTTTTGACTTTTCCTCTAGCGCCACCCTGAGGTAGACATTTGTGGTGAGGAGTTAAATGTCTACTATTGGATGGATAGTTGTAACTGAACGTTGCATCCACTTTTGTTCAACTTGCCATATCTAGTGCACCTAAGAAAAGTTGTCACCCCCTTGGAAGTGTTCATCTTTTGTTTTTTCACACAGTGAAACAGTGAATCAAAGTAGGTTTAATGTCTTTTTTTCACCGAGCAACAGAAAATAGTTCGATACCGCTGCTTCAATTAGCGCTGACCAACATTTCCTAGAATTTGACAAGATCAAGAGAACAGACATGGACTGAATGCCTGTAGAAACTGCCTTGTGGCTGCATTGCATTGAGATAAAGCTGATATCTGTTCCTCTGCTACCATTGATTTGATTTTGAAGCTTTTGCCCCAGTACCAACAAAATATAAATCTTTATTTAAACAGCAATGTCACAGAAATGCAAGTGCCAATGCCAATAGTGCACATTTTGATACCACTGTATTGATTAAGCTGGATTTTGCTTTTGAAAAGCGTCTTAACTGGCAGAGACGGGGTCTTGGTTCTTAGACACACAGAGCCACAGCCTGAGACAGCAATAAGCTACGGGGGGGGGGGGGGCTGAAAGAAGCCAGAGGTGAAAATTGTCTTCAGGCTGCTCTTAGGGAGTGAGAAGCTGAGGCTGCATCAGCTTCTGCACATCAGTAGTGGGACCCGGGGTGCTGTTGACAGAACCGAGCTGACAGCATGGGCTGATGAGACACATTCTCACTACTAAAGTAAACAGGAAGAGCAAGCGTATTCTCCACGGCTTAAGCTTGGCCTCAGACGCGGAACAAGTGCAAATGAAAAGTCTGGAAGTATACAGGAACTGTAAAAAAGACTTGACAAAGGGAACATTAGACGATGTGGGGGAGGTTGCCGATTTTTTTTAATTTTTTTTTCCTCTCCAGGATTTAACCAAGTGCTGTGGAGAACCTTGAGTGGAGTGTCTTCTGCCAAGATTTGCTCAGTCCTTTCCCTGACAGAAAATCTCGAGGGGGGGGCTATTGATTTGAAGGCAGCCATCAAGGCAGTATGGATTTATTAGCACAGAGAATGGAAAAAGGCAGGGGGCATGTATCATCACATGGATCTTATTATTGGAAGAAACGCTCTGTGTGTGTGTTCCCTTAAAGCAGTGATTCTCAACTGGTGGGTCGCGACCCAAAAATGGGTCTCGGACCTGTTTTCAGTGGGTCGCGGGCGTATGCATGACAAAAAAAAAAAAGTTGTAATTTTATTTTGAAGGGCATTTTTTATGCAGCGGAATTATTCCAGCATTTACGGCACTTGTTCAGCAGTGCAGGAAAAACACCGACCAATGGGTTGTGAATCACATCACGTGATGCAGCTCAGCCAATCAAATATGGCCATTCTGACAAGTTTCCTGACTTGAGTGAGATGTACAAACACCACACACGGGGAGAGACGAGGATACAGAGAGCAGAGCAGGACTGTTGAGGTGAGAGTTGTGGTGAAAGTCAAATCATAGGATGATCTCCAAAAGAGAGAAATGTCCAGAGAGACCAGAGTCATTAGACTCTGACTGGACAGACTCATATAGGTGAATTCTTCCAACACTAATTTCTCTTTTTAGAAGATGAGAAAAATATAATATTTTGGCTTTTTCACTTCACTCTGAATGAACTGAATTTAAAGCTGCAGGGCAATTCAGTGAAAATAACTTTTCTAAAATGAATTTCGTTACGTAATTTATTTTTATATCCATTCGTTATTTTACTTGAAATAAGAATAACATTTATTTATGTATTTCTATGTATTATTTTGTAATCCATACAGTTAAATTTGAAAGCTGAGAATAATAATTGTTAAAATATAATTGATGTGTACTTTCTTTATTTGATTTGACTGGCCGCGACCCAAATTATTTATATGTATGTACGTATATATAAATTATATATATAAATAAATAAATAATTTGGGTCGCGGCTTGTCATTAAGGGGTGATGGTGGGTCCCGCAGCCAGACCAGTTGAGAACCACTGCCTTAAAGTATTGCTTTTTAAAGTAGGATCCTTTAGGAATTGTTTAAATCACACTAAGCACTGTTTTTCCTCTGGTGTGAATTGATTGGTGCGCACATGAACACACACGTACACACATGTCTCTTGGAGTTTGGCTCGAGGAGGGTAATACATTGTGTATCAGCTGACTGGCTACAATTATGATGAAGTATGTCTTCTGCTGGCTTCAATGCTGAGAAGAGGCAATCGTGTCTGACATGGTGTATTATATGTGTCCTCTTTTACAAGTCTATCCTGTAGCTATTATGTGCAGGTACTTTATAGTCCGATATGGGGTAGTACCCACTGTGTACAAAACGTCATATACTATAGCAGGATGATGTACTTTTTTCTGTTATGTTTTCCTCCCAAGGTTGGAGGAAAAATGCAGCAGTGCATTTCTCTGAGCATGAATGAGATATTATACCGTGGAATATGCCAGACATAAAATGTTCTGAATTCTGAATGCGTCTTTGCGATATGGCAAAACATAAACAACGTTTCCTACCGGGTAATGTTGATGTATATTGAAATATGAAAGCGTAAATTCCCAAGAAGTAAAGTAAAAATCTGAATTGTTTGAGCTGCAAAAATTAATTTGAATAATAGATAAATAAATTGTACGAAATCAAACCCGTTTATTGTATATTTATAACTGAATTGCAGCTATTCTCAAGAAAATGAATAATGCCGCACCAAATTACTGATATTTTTTTTTACTCCTGCCTCACTCACTACCATAAATGGGTGCTTTGTTATTTCTTCCTCTTTGAAAAAACGTCAAAGTCACAGACTGAATCGCACTCAGCAGGAGTTTCCTGCCAGCAGCTGAGCTCTTTAGTCTAATTAAAATGGCCAGTGTTAAATTGCAAATGAGCTTTACATTTCTGAATGTGATGCACTTTGTGTATTTGACTTTTACTATTTTCAGTCGTCTTGAAGGAAGTTTTGGTGACTTGCTTTGCCACCGCGGAGCACTTCAAGGAACAGTCCTTTTTTTGTCAAGATGCAAATGATAGATTTCATCTAACCCCATGATGTGAATCATGTTCATACTTCTCAGCAGACTAGATGTAGATTACTCTGTTACAACTGTTGCTTTGTAGGCCTGATAAGAAACAAATTGCCAGTTTCCACTATGTGAAATAAGCTTTTCGGTACTCGAAACAGCAGCTACTGCATCTTCAAAATAAAACTGATTCTTCCAATATTGACTAAATGTAGGTGTTCATTTTCAGCCCCACATTCATAAAGCTTGTTTCACTCACATCCAAACAGTCAACACAAAGACTCCATATTCGGAACCAGGGTGGCAAAACTTCATTGCTTTTTTCCTAACCGTTACAAAGGCAGCGCATACCAGAGCCACGCCTTACTTTTCACAATAAAAGCCTTTCGCATTTCGAGTATTTCGCATTTCGTGTCGTTTATTTGCCCTGCCCCTGATGTGTAAAGTCCTTCAGAAGACTGATACCACTGTCATACCTGTCTTTAGCCATCTGTCACCTGTCACCAGCCCACCCTTGAAAGAATGCAACAGACGCGTATCGACTAGCAAACAGAAAATGTGCCAAAGTAGACGGTGGCTTTGAAGTGACTTGCCAGGAATATAAGTAAACAAAACAACATGTGATATGTTGTGTTTTCACACTATATTAAGTTTTTTTTAAAGTACAGTTTACTGCCACCAACTGAGTTATTAAGTTCAAAATCATATTTCAAGCAATCTGGAGACAAAGTTGGTGAGAACAGCAGCAGGCTGCAGTCATGTTGTACCATTCTTTAGAGCCAATAAACTACCCGTCCCTTTTGTCCTAATTGCAGAGTACTGAAAAAAATGTTCTGTTGTGCAAAGTAAACACAGCAGACCTCAGTTTGACCTTGCCCGAGGACACTACATGTGTTTGATGACACGGAAACCATTCGGCTGAATCTGGTTCTGCAGATTATTCACTCTTATGGAAGGCCGGACTGTGTTGCTGCGTCTACAAACGACCTTTTGGTTAATGCGTCTACAGTAATGACAAACTCTCCAACGTACGTTCAATTCCACATGGCTTTAAACGGCCCCCGCTGCCCCGTGTGTGGCAAACAGTTAAGCAGGTTAATGGAAATGGTAGCGCAGGAGTGCATTAAAGCTTGCGTTATTGGGCCCGTAATAAGGTTACAGGGCGGCTGCGTCGTGCATGCGTTGTCCTTTGGGGGGGAGGGGGGGCATCCACGATGGCCCGGGAGATTGGCCCGCTGACTTCGGTTTATTGGCGCAGAAGGGCCTCGGTAAACAAGAGCATGAGGAAGAGCCGTGTGAGTGCTCCGACCTGCACCAATAGCGGCTTCAGCACACTAGATCCTCATTGTGGCTTTCAGTTGAGCCCTTTATAAACGGGCGACAGACCACTTCCTCATTTTGTGGCTGCGTGGTGTTTCGCTGGTTTGTCTGTCAGATGATGTTTGCCGGACAAACGTGTGTAAAAGAGTTGCGTTTTACGTCGAAAATGCCTGATGGGAGGTTCTTAAAGAGAGGAGTAGATGAAGGAATCTATTTTATGGACGGGGTGATAGCAAGAGGGAAGATCATGATTCCAGACTAAAAGCTGAGGAAGAGTAAACAAATACAGACGATGTAACACATTTACAAAGTAGGACAATTACTTGTAGGAGAAGAAGAAAAAGAGGAAAGGGCACTCATCAGAGGGAGAGAGAGAGGCTGGAATTGTCTCGCTTACTCGTTCTCTCTGGCTTGTCTCCTCCCTTCAGTGTTTAGTGTGTCTGTCAGTGTGTGTGGGAGAGACGGGGCTGAGCTCAGTGGCTTGTCGTACCAGGTTTAGTCCGACCGAGAAGCTGTGGCGGCGACAAGCTCACGACACACGGTACGCATTTCCTCTCTTTCTTTCGAGCGAGCCTCAACACCATCTAGCGTCAAAGCAGGAAACACGAGCTGGCGGATTGGACTGCGTGTGAGGCCGAGATGAAGTTGATCATACTGTGTGCAGTCGCATTTGAAGAATTTGCTCCAGTGAAGATGTAGACAGGTTAAAAAAAAGTCAGTCAGCCTTAGAAAATAATTTGTTGTCATGTGTTGCCATAAAAAGAATATGAGCTTTTTAAACTTCTGGCTTGTCTTTGTGATAAAGTTTCACTCTTTGACACTGCGTCTGCTGCGTTGCTTCCGCTCCAGCTCGCCGTTTGCTCGGTATATTGTCACCAAGCACAGCCATGCCACACTGTGCTCAAGGGCTTCGTCGATAGCTAACACAGATCATGCTGCTCCCATTAGTGTGGCGGAGAGAGTCGCTCGGCACAATATTTGCCGCTTAAGAGTCCTGTCTTTCAGATGAATCCTTGCCTGTTTGTAGTGGGAGGCCTGCTGTAGGCTGATAGCCAAACCAGGGCTCTAATCAAGGCTAATGACCGAGAGGGGAGGTCGGTATCTGGTTGCTTGCAACAGAGGATAGAGGAAAATCCAGTGCATTATAGAAACACGATAGCTACTTAACGCAACGCTCTCTAGAAGTCCCATTAAGAACCCAGTGAGGCTTTCAAGTACAGTGTTTTAATTTTCCATCTGGTATGAATTAACAGCAAAAGAAATGCCAACCAGGATTCTTAATTGCTACCTAAATGTGTCACCATGTGTGTGGCTCGTTGGAATGAGGGCAAATTAACCAATTATCTATTGCTGGGATGCAGTTATGTAACAACAGATTTCCAGGAATGGTTGTTTTATTTTTTTTCTGCCCACAAAAGAGGCTCTGCGTGAATCTTGGCTGCAGCACAGGAGTGCAGGCAGCTGGGCCGGAGTGTAATCAGATTGATGGTACCGGCTGAGGCCTGTGTTCATTTACTCTCAACAGCTGCCGGAGTCCGGAGTTTTAATTCGATGCGACTTCCTACAACAGGACAGGGAATCAATTTAGAAACAAGCAATCCAAAGATATTACACAGTGAGCTTAAGTGACCGTTTTCAATTCGGACCACCAAAACACTTTAATGTAATCATATACATTAATTGTAGTAATCAGATTGATTTGCCATTTTGCTTGTTGTCGTTATTGAGTCAAATTTTAGATTCATGCTGGTGGAACAAGTATTGAAAACCTTTACTTAAGTAAAAGTAGCTAAATGATTTCAAATACTCCATTAAAAGTAAATGTCCTGCATTCAAAATCTTACTCAAGTTAAGTACTTAAGTATAGGCAGTAAAAGTGGTATGATATTGGATTTTTAGTTGTGAAGCAATATTAACAATATGCTGTATGTGTTGCTGCAACTGGTTGAGACAAAGCCATGCCTGTTGTTTATGTCTTTGACACAGGAAGATGACGTCTTCAACCTTCATCCTGCGTGCAAAGCTCTGATTGGCTTGTTTTATTCCACCAACCAAACAGCCTTCAGTGAAGACAACAGCTAATATATCATTGAACACATTATAGATATATGGGCATTGATTTGTAGACTAAATGAATCGTACATTCTGTTTTGTAAAGACTTTGATCATAAGATCTTTTAAGTGCTGATTGTCCAGCCCCAATTTTTAAAGTGTCGTAGTACCTAACCTGATTTCTCCATCACAACCATTGTAGATCTTCTATATTGCTGCCATCCTTCCTCTTGGGAACATTTACCCTGTCACCTCCATGCCCTCCCCCCGCCCCCCTTGCAGTGATGAAACTGAGACTCCACTCTACACTGTTAGCCCGAACTAGTTGACTTTACTAGAAAACCGCGTGGAAACCCGTTGCCTCAAACCATTTAAGTTTTTACAAATGGAGGAACTAAACAGATCAAGTTGTGTTAACATAGAACCTTAATGAATGCAGTAGACAAATTTAAGTCCACATTAGTAATCTTTACTAAAACTCATTAGTTCACTTGAATTATTTCTTTTCTTTAGTGTAAGTTTAATGAAATAACTATTTTAAGTTCAACATACATAAGCATATATAAACAAATCACTAATATAACATTATTTATTGCTACTTAAGACCATTAGTTTATTTAAGTAATGTCTTTACTTTTAATTAAATTAATTATACTATTTGATTTTGAGATTTAATGTATTGTTTCAAGAAAATTGTACAGAAGGAAAGAAATTAAACAATACATTTTAATGTTCCAATGTGTTTTATTTTTTCAAAACATGGCATTGTAACTGTTAAAACTGAAAGAAATTCCCCTGTCTGCTGCCAGGTTGAACCACCTCATTGCTGTTTCACACTCATCTGTGGCGGCACGTGAGACATGATTCTTTCGACAGCATCTGTAATCACAAGCAGATCATACAAAATCCCATGAACCCTCAGTGCAACAAATAGCAGACATGCAGTCTAAAAGCTAGTGGCTGTCTGGCATGTAAAGGTTTGCTATGCTATATTCAGAGCTAATATATCATATAACTATTATGTAAAGATATAGTCAAGTAATATCTACCTGAGCAGAGAATGAAGTTGAAGTTGCAAAGAGAATTTGTAAGTTTGAACACGACCTAAGACCTCTGGGTGACTTAAAATAGTTTTCATTAAATATTACAGTTACTTACGCAGGAGCAAAGTCTTCGACTCCATCTGGCTTAAGGACTTTTTCCCATTTATCCCTTTCCAGTTCATTCTCTTCCCAACATCATCGTTGAACATGCGGGCAAGATGTTCCATGTAACCCGTTTTGTGTCATGTCCTCCGATGGTTGCCAGGGAGGACATTTAAAATGGATCAAAAAAGTACTGTTAACACTTTACAGAATGTTTTTTCTACAATTTCACTCTTAAAATCATGCTTTTAAACATGTTTAAAAAAGGAAAGAGAACTTACCAAACAAAGGCTGGCCTCGAGGTAGATCAGTTGCTCTCTCAGGTTTGTCTGAGTTCAGGAGGAAAGGTGAACCTCCCACCCCATTGTATGGTATGCCCCCTGTTGCCTGGGTCCTAATGGTAGGCTGCCTGTTACCTGCCTGCAGTATTTGAGCGGGGGGAAAAAGGCGCGTTTGATGTGCGGATACCCCGGTGTCCGCTGTTTGACGGTGCGCGATCCGGGGGCGACCTGAGTCGACATATGAACTCACAATATGTACACTTCCATTGCATCTTCACAAGAACCTGTGAAAACAAGAAGAAAACTATTGGCTCAACTTTCAGTTCAACAACCCAGTTCCAATAACATTAACTCCACTGCAAAACGTTACCCAGCCTCTGCTAATAACCAACTAATGACCTCGTGCCTTGAGAAGCTAGCTAAGTTACTGCTATAAATGCAATAAATAACTCCTGCGCAACCTAACCAAACACCATTTTGAAAAGCTAACGTAACGTTATCGTCAGCTAGCTTAAAACACAGCACATGCAAACACGTGTTAAAGTTATAAACTGGACCCACAGAAAATCGTTAGCATGCTAACGTTAGCGTTTAGCTTACTTGTTGAAATAAATGCTCCCAGAATGATATCTAACGTTACAGTCAATATGGTGAGAGTACACACTCACCATTCCACTTGGTTCAAAGTTGTTGCAGAAATCCCGCAGCTCCGTCAAAGCCAGGATAGGTTTCGCGGTCGGACGCAGGACGAGCAGACTCCTCTGGGCTCGTGACTGCGCTGCACACGGCACTAATGCTTAATCGAGTGAAATTCAAACGGCCCCCCCCCTCACAGAAACGTAACCTACCAAGTTATGTCTGCTAAACATGATCATTGCACTCAATATTTCAGTTGATTAGTGCAAACTACTAAATAGATTTTGTAATGACAGTTGTTTTACAAAACACGCAAGTATAAGTAATGACTACTCAAAAGTTTAATTTGAAATAAATTCGGGTTTACAGTGTATGTGAGGCCCATGGACCCACCCAACTACCCCCCCCCCACCTCAGCCAACTTTGAAGGCTGATGTGCTGAAATGCTGCTGCTGTCTAATGAAATTGTCTGCAGCCTGTGAGGTCCAATGTCGAGTCCTTCCTCATAAAAGATAAAACCATGGACAAGACACAATTGTCACAAATAGTCCAAACAACTGTAGACCCTACAACCAACAGGTGTCTTTTTTTTAAATCTTTTTTTTTTATCTACTTGCTTCCCAGTTGCCTCTGAGGCAACTTCATTTGGTTTTATGTTGCAATGAAGAGAGAGGATGACAAACAGAAAGCCAGTGGGGTTGCTCCGGTTTGCTCCAGTGTCAGAAATATGCCATGCTGCTGACAATTATCTCTTTATGGATTTCCTCTCTGTCCTCCTCCACCCATATCTGGAGCAGAAGTTAAATGCTCTACATTTAATTGTAGTTCAGCACCTCCCAATACATTTTATGTTAAAACCCACTTTTAGAGCCATTAGTTGTAACTTATTTAACTTTTAAAAAGTGCACCTTAACTCTTGGTTGCAGTCCACATCAGTGCCACTGAGTAGTTCATTGATACTGTCCATTTGGAGGACGCGTTGCACACGTTCCACACATAGCCATGTTCGGGACATTTCTGGACGTCAACCTCTATAAAAACTTAGTGACCAGATGCCACAAGAGCAGAAAAAACTTAAATATGGCATTGCGAAACATCAAGCGGACAAAGTTAATTCCAAAACGGCACTGAATCTGGGGTCGGCAAGTCAGGGAGGAGGGGCCAACTTTGAATGTTGTATTTACAAACCGCAACTGACAAATCCTACTCGTACTACATTTTAGACTGGCCCATATTTGAATTATATCGTTGTAGACCAGAGGATTACAAACTGTGAGACACACCTTCCCAAGGAGGCGTGGGATAGATGGAGGGAGGCGCGGAGGAAGAGGAGGGAGGCAAAGATAATTGCCTGAGGTGAATTGCTGCAATTTCAGTCAAAAACCAGTCATAACGCAGTCGCATCATAACACACAGACGAGATACACTTATTTTTAGATGGTGACCTCCTGAGGATGTCTACATCTCTCATGTCCATCATGAAAAAAATGTCCATACATCTGCCTTCATAGAACAAAGAAACTCATATCTGCAGAACTGTCCTGAGAAGCATCAAGTTTGAGCTTTTTCTCCAATATCAAGTATTCCTGTGACAGTTGTCCGTACATCAGTGGGTACGCTGCAAACTGGAGCTGCTAATCGATAACAATCTGGGCTCAAATATGTCTTAATTTTCTTGTATGCAATTTGAGCTCGCTAAGTCCTTATCTGCTCCCTATCTTTGCTTATTCTCTGCCCATGCAGTCGACACAGACATTTTAATACATGCGGCACTGAAGGCTGCTCAATCTGATAGATTGTAAGTCCTAACTTTCAGCCTTCTGGTCAATTGAATGGATAGTGTTTTACAACCTTGGCTCAGGCCTTACTTTGGACAGTATCTTGGCCACACTCTCTGGTACCACGTGATTAGTTATTTTATCACTGGTGCGAGTTGCAGTTCCAGTCCCGCTGTAAATCAGCCCACATATGGGCGTCTCCCAAGGTCCGTACCTCCATACAGTCGTGCCCCCCATCTCCCCACCCCCGCCTTGGCCATGGACCCACCCAGTGCCGACAGATGTGTCATTGTTCTTTGATTGATAAAGCCTCTCTCACACTACCGCATGCTGGCCCACACTCAGCTAGTGCTGCAGAGGAGGTCGTGTTTGGGAGTTGCACTGTCATGGCAGTTTGGCAAGGTACAAATGACACAAAGCTTTGCGTCGCACAGATGAGATGGCGTTTTGTTATGTTGCTTCTTTTTTCCTAATGGATACATTTTTTTTTATGCATTCTGTGACTTTCGCTGATCTGTGACAACCCAGAAGCTATTTGTTGCAAATTACAGAGTAAGATTGTAAAGTACAGTGTGTTGGGATCTGACTATATGGCTTCGACATGTGCTGTGGAACAAAGAGTCAGGCCTTCCCTTTTGCAAGCAAAGGTTTCATCCTGATTGTAGTTTGAGCACCAAACCCCAACTCTGAAGAAATTCACATTAGGGTGTGAGCTTCCTCCCCCCCAAAAAAACTGTGTTCCTGAAGTTACCTGAAAGCAGCGCTGCAATCTAATTGGCCGAGAGCCAAGACACCCCAGGACCCCTGTGATTCAGCCACCGTTCTACAAAACTACCAGCAACCCCCACCTCAATGCTTTTCCCCTTCGACCTCCGTCGAGCTAGGGAGCACACCAACGTTGTTTCCCTTTTCAACCAAATCCTAGGTTTAACAGTTTATATTCGCTGGCCGAATTCACCAAACTGTCTATTTTATCTTTGTTCGTGTCCACGAAGCGAACCCTTTTAGTCCTGCAGAAGTGAAGAAGCAAGACTTCTTCAGAAAGAGAGAGAGAGAGAGAACTTCCACTCTCCACCAAGCGCCTCGTTTGCTCCGGCCATAAGGACGGGAAAAGCCCTGATCCAGACGACAACGAAGCTCCGACAACGAAGCTCAGAAGAACCCCCCCCCCCCTCAATCACCACGATTGCATCGTACCATAAGGCGAAATAGAGTCTGGGCAGAGTTAGAGAGAGTTAATTTGTGTTTATTTTATCTTCTTTGTGTGCTTAAAGTACTGTTCATTTTTATAACGTGGTGTATGCTCAATAATCGCCGACACTAACGGTCGCTGAGATCGTTGGGGTTGTGGAGAAGCTAGTGTATTTCATGCTACCGTGATCTGTGTTGAGCTAGCCGCCTAGTGAGGTCGAGGTTGCTTCTCGCACACATACACACACACGCACACACACTTCCCCCCCCTCGTTTCAATCGTATGTTGATTTTAGATAGCGTGCTCATGAATGTATAGTTGTTAGTTTAGATATTAGTTGACTAGATCATTAGTATTAGAACGTAATAAACTCTGTTATATTTTAAAGAGCAGCTGTCTGTGATTACTTTGTGCATGTGTATTGTGATAATAGCTGTATATGTGGTCTGTGCTCGAACTTAAACCTTCACTTTCTCTCTGAATGTGTAATAGTACTCAGACTATTGACATTGTGAGTGAACACTAATTATGAGACTCAGTTTTATCGTTTGGTTATTGGTCCCTGTTCGCAGGGTGGTGCCCCGTTATTATTAATAATCATTAATAATTGTTACTGACATTAATAATTCTCTGGATGTCAAGAATTTAGTTTCTTAGATGCTGATAACCCAAACACGCTCCTTTACGTTCCCAACATATTGGTGCCCCCTTTTTGAGGTTATGTTATTCCCAACAAGTGTGTGTTTGTCATCACTCAATTTAATTTCAGCTCTAAGAACAATCATGTGTCATTGCTGTGGTCAGAAGAACTTGAACGATTTGTCACTAATCAGGATCATTGCTTTTTCCACAGAAATGTGACTTTGGCTTTCAAGTGGCTGAACTCGGGTCAGTTTAATTCTAACATGTGCTGGAGGTTACCCTCGAGGTTTCCCCGAGCCTTACAGAGGAGTGAGTGTTTCCCCTGTAACCAGCTGGAGCTCCTTCCTGTCTTGTTTTGATGTCAGGGGTTTACAGTTGGTCTTCATGCAGGAAATTAAGACATTTTCTCATGATTCTGATGATGATTCTACCTCTTAGAGAACTAGTCCTAGGCTGTCACGATAAATCATTTTGGTGGCCCTTAGTTAGTAAACAATATTATTTTTATTTTAGGACCATTTTATGCCACTAACATAATGGCATAGTAAGGTAAGTACACCCTTTTAAAAAATGTTTCAGTATTGTTGATCGCCACTTAGAATAAAAGTCTATTAGGACATCAGTAGAGGACAGCTTGTATCAGGTTGCTTAATTAGGGCGGAAACAGAGAATGAAATAAGATGGCAGATACCATCATTTGCTGAGGCTTGCCTGGAAACCACAAAATGAGCACTTTCCTGTTACTTTCATTCACTCTCGGGGCGCAACCCCAGTAGCTAGACAACAGCAAGTCACCATTTAACGTTAACATCAACTTCATCAACTCAATTTTAGTGTCTTTCATAGCAGAGGGAATATCAGACGAACATTTGCGACGTGCCCTGAAACACGATTTCAAAAGAATGCTAATGTTACTCCGTTTCTCCGTGTTGCTAACACTTAAGGGGTCTGGAGATAGTAGGGAGCCAAACTGTGTTTATTGTGTTTTTGCTGGCAGTTAATGCAGCTTTAAGTTAAAGCTGCACAAACCAACAATTGTATGTTAAAAAGAAAAAAAAGAAATACTGCTTGAAAGTTATATTTATTATAATTCAGCGTTTTTTGTGTTAAATCCTCACTTCTTGCTGACAGTGTGTCAAGTTCTGCCCTTTGTGGCTGTTAAGGATACAGCCACGTGGAAGACGCTTCCATACAGGGAACCAGGGCTAACTCAATGTTCTGTGCATGGAAATGATGTGAATCATAGACTATGGCCTTAACAGTCACCACATCTAAAGGGCGTCTTGTCAGACAGCTCTTCCTACCACCATCACCAAAAACCCATCTGTATTTGTAGCGACCATTCAGTATGACGAGTATACAGCAGAGTAACCAAACAAAAAGAATAAAAACATTCGTAACCATCACTGGATCTCTCAGAATGCTAAGTGTTAGTGACACAAATGACTCAGCTGCTCCTACCGTAGAAAGACTTGCTCTCTTTCTCTTTGAGCGTCTTTTTAAAAAAAATGTGTACTCTTTGTTGCCTTAAATACAAAAGACAGTCCATTCAGTATTAGACCAGCATTTATGTTTTGCCTTTATATCAACATGTTTTGATTCAAAGCTGAATAAACGGCAAAAGGTGCCCTTCAGATATCGAAAAACAAACGACAAAAAAACTGTTATCTCTGTTTTCCCTGCTACTAGAAACTGGGTCATAAATTTGCTGCGAGTGATGTTTAATCATTATGTAATATGTCATGGCATTTTATCCCGCGTAAGCACTCTTCATCCTTCCAGGGGCAGAGAGAACGTGCTGCGTTAAAGGCAGTGTTTGGAGGAGATGAGGGTATTTTCTGTTACACAGTACATACAATATATAGGGTCATTTTTGTTCTAATTACTGTATGTAGTTTGGCTGTGGGTTGATAAACTCTGTGATGCATTTTGAATTACTATGCTGAACTTGTGTTGGTGGGAAGCAATGTAGAGAACTTATGTGCAAGTGTGGGAATGGATAAGGAAATGTATCAATCATTTTAACTTTCAAAGGGTAGTTTATGGACAAGGGTATATTTAACAAGCTGCTCTTAGTTAATTGAAGTCCTAGAAGCAGTGGTTGATTAGCATGTCTGCTCTAGATGCTAAAGTTGACGTGCTTGCTAGCTTGTTTTGCCCGCAAAGTTTTGCGATTCAACTCTGGCCAGGAGCAATGGTTTCAAATGTGTGTCGGGCTTTGTTGAGAGAGTTGGGTGAGCCAGGGGTCAAAACACCGGATAAATAGCGCTATTGGCAGCTCACAGTGGGTGATTAGCCTCCTTAAAGTCTCCACTTAACATTACTCGTAAAGGTGCTAAAGTATGGTGTGATAACCCGAAGACTCACTGGAAGTTAATAATCCCAGCAAACTTGTAAATCAGACTTCCACAGAAAGGAACATATTAGTGAATACCAGCGAGATCATCTCTGAAAATGTCCTGAAAAAGGATTCGTAGAAAAGAGTAGGAACCCTGGAGAAGCTCACAGAACTATTGTGACTGACCAGCACCAGCATGGCCCCGGCTGGCTAACTAGCCTTGTGAGCAGTTGCTTTGTCACAAATGCTTCGCAAGGTGCCAAACAGAAGAACAGCGGGAACAAAATGGCTATAAAAGATGCTGCGAAAAGCTATTGGAAGCATTTGTACTGGTAAAATAATATTAATAATAAAAAAAGGAATGCCTCTCTAGTGGCCCACAAAATCAGCTTCTCTCAAAATGAGAAGAAAAAATAAATGTTTCGCACCATTACTCCCTGCTCCCTGCCTCAGACAAGACTAGAGATATTTCAGTATTGGTTCAGAGCATCTCCTCTGCTGTCCTTGTATGTCGTGTCACTGACACAGCAGGCTGTCGGCTTTGGTCTGAAAGCCAGATAAAAGGCAGCCAAAATTCCCCCTACTCAGACAGCGAAATGTCACCTTGTCTTAAAATACAGCTTTTTCTCTTTTCCCCATCGACAACCAAACCACCTTTCGGTGACGATGTCATTGTTCTGTTTTTATTTGACCTCTTGTTAATGCAGTTGAGGTTGTCTGACATACATGCACCGATACACACTTAAAACATTCGACAAAACATTTGCTCAAACAAAATCTGAATATAAATAGTGTGAAACTTGCCTGTTCTGTGGTAGAGAGGCGATACAATGATTGCATAACTCATATGTGAATACACCTGCACCCAAGGTCGAATTATGGGCCAAATATTACATGTCTATTATGTTTTGTCCTTCGCAGTAGAACGGCAGACTACTTTGGTATCTAAATGTGCGAGTCGTCACTGTGACGTCTATTTGCTTTGAGTCCTATTATCTGACTTTGCCTTTATCTAACACAGCAGGCTGCTCACCGCCCAGTAGTGCAGCAGTACCTGCCACGTCCAGCCTTGTTTTCTGTATTTTCAGTCTCACAATGCACCATATCCGCTAATATCCTGGTGCCATGGATTGCTTTACTCCTCCGGTTTGTCTAAGACCTGATGTTTGGTTTACGCTTAAATGAAAAACTGGGTCATCAAAGTCCATCTGCTGTCTCAGACAAAGACAGGGTAGACGTATGGGACTGTTTCTGGAAAGTCATGTGGATTCTGTTAAAACGTACATTATGATTGTCAGCTGTCATCTTTCCCAGTGTCTGTAATCCGACCTTCGGTGTGAGTGTGCTTTTTTAGCAGTCAGACACTTTTGGAAGAGCCTTTTAAAGTGAATGTAGTAAAAATGTATTTTGTCTTGCATGTTCACCATACAATTCCAGAAAATAAAGTAATAATAAATTTACTTATTGATGAATTAGTCTCCCAGGCCTGCTCCTGATTAAAAGTGGTTTATGGTACTTAGACATTTTGTTTGGCAAGATAATCTTCACAAATGAACTATTAACAATACTATAAACAAACTACACTATAGTCACATGACTTCACATCACCACACAGCTGAAGGCAAACTAGTCGGCATGATGAGGTTTTGTAGTCTCATTCAGCCACTTGCTAACATCTGCCATTTTTAAGACACGTAAAAGCTTCAAAATTCACAAGTATTTTATGTGGTAGAACAAAAAATTTAAATCTCTCAAGCTTGTGTCATCCAAAGACATTATTTCAGGCATCTAACCTAAAACCCATTAAAAAAAAATAGACATTAAGGGTCAGGAAGTGCCAAAATGCAGACTAATTTCTGGGTCTTTACAGAGACCATTTGTGTTAGCTGCTATATTAATGCTCTGAATTTCACGTAGAAACCTTTTAATGGATGAGCAATTTTTCTTCGACTCAAACTTTTGAAATGCCCTACCTCACAGTTTGGGACGCCCTAAAAGTATATTTAACAGGTTGGATTTTATCCTATTGTGGCACATGAAAGAAGATGTTCCCATACAAAACGCTATTGAAATTGATAAGCAACATCCCTGAATTGTTCAAAAACTGGAATTCCAAACTGTTTTGCTTATTCGATCAACTGTCTGGACTTAACCCACTGAAGGGCCCACTATGCAGTGTCGAATATCCCGCCTTCCCAAGGCACCTGACACCAGTTTAATCGATCTGGCTCTTGCCTTCAATCCAATAACTAAAGATGGCCCATATCGGTTCTCTGTGATTAAATAGTATAAGGCCTGAACTGTGCCCCTTCAACCAAAATACAAGCAGCTTGGCAGAAAGATATAGACCACTCCCTCTCTAACGACAGCTTAGATTCATTCTGGAGAGATGTATTTTAACACTTTCTCAGACTCTAAACTGTGCAATCGAACCAGATTTCCCCCAACCAGCCTTATTTGGAATTTCTGATGCGATTGCACATTTGAACACAACTAAACCTAATGCTCTGGCTCCTTTTTGCTAGATGTGCAGTATTATTGAGATGGAAGGAAGCTGTCCCACCCACACATTCTCAATTGCTTGAGGCACATAATATCTTGCCTGAAGCTTGAGAAAATTGGCTACGCTGCACATGAATATGATAAGAGGTTTGGGGGTCCTTTCAAAGCCCCTATGTGGTGTGAGCTTGTGTTGTCACTGACCTCTTACACTTCACACGATGATTACATTTTATTATGGGAGTGGAAGTTTTTTTTTTTTTTTTTTTTTTTTTTTACAATGCCTCTTCTTTGAAACTCTTTTTTGAAAAGAAAAACTGTGCTGTACGTATAATAGGTTTTACAAAGTATCAAATGAGCTATTTTTCCCGGACATGTCTACGTATTGAATGAGTCAAACTTGAGCTGGAAAGAACCCTTTTAATTGGCCTGTCATGCAATTAGATGCACCCCTGTAGTCGAGTTACCCACCAGCCTCCGCTGCTTGATTGTTGATGTATAGTCAAGAAAGCTTTTCAAATACTAATACAGGCCTGCCACATGTAGGGATCCAACTGTGTCTCTCATTACACTGTACCAGTAAAACCCCTCTGAGGCTGCTTTGTCACAGTTGATTTTTATTAGTGACACTTTGAGATTATTCATAGCCGCTCACTTTGTCTCTCCCGTCAGTCTCCACCCCGCCCCCACACACTCATCTGCATAATTAATCAGCACTAATCATCAGGTGAGGCTTTCATAAAGTCTGTCAGTTGAGGAAGTTGGCAACAATTGCCATGAGTTTATCTTTTGTTTAACCAAACTGAAAATGCCATGGTCAAATTATCACACTGGTTGGATATGAATCCGTGAACTATTTCAGAAGAACTATCCGGGATTCCTCCCAGACCTTCAAGTCGCAAACCCCGCTAACATCCCCCGTGCCCCCATGACCGTAGGTCAGTGTTTTGCAACCCAGATGGAGTGGCCAACTTTCCCACCGTGAGGAAAACGAGCTGAGCCAAGATTAAATTAGAAAACCCACTCTGTTGATTGCTCGCCCACAAAGCCTTGTTAATCGACCTCTGACGCTCAGTGAGAGTTGCCTAATCTGTTCGCCTTATTGTTGTAAGCAGCTCTTAGTACTGTCTATCCTCTCAGACAGTGGCTCTAAGGTTCGTAACCAATCAGGACTTAGCATTTTGCGTTCCCTTCCTGATTAACTGAGCAATATCCAATCAGTGGCATTGTTCTGTCTCTCTGTTTGCTGACCTGCCTGTGGTTGGGTTTCGTCTGACTGGATTAGGGCGATCCAGCGTCGTTTTAGGTATGACTCTGACGTCAGTTTTCCACGCCATCCGCTGCAGCCGCAGGGATCATGTGCTAATTGAGCTCTTGTGAAATGGGCAGTTCCACAAAAGCCACATGTCCACCTGAAGAGATAAGGAATATTCTGCAAGTCTGAGAGATGATTGTGAATGTGAGTGTAGTAACTGCTCCTGATGCGTTGTATGACCATGGTGAGTAAACGTGATCAGCGCCCATTTTTCGCTAGCTGCTGTTTGGAGGTGTTTGGGGCCAGAGGTCAACATCTGGCCAATGAAAGCTCCTTTTGCTGCGCTGTGGGTTGGACTTAATACAATTTTTTGGTTGCAATGTGCTTACATCTCTTTAAATGAAAGAGATAAAAACTGTAAATGTATCCTTTTAATACCTATAATAATGAAATCCTGGTAATGGACTCCCAATATCCACAGAATTTATACTGTAAATGTCAAAGCAGGAAACGCATGAATTGTACCATGGAATCTAGACTGTTTAAAAGAAGTGGATGTAGTGACCGTGATTTCACCAATTAGTTTGTGGTTTTAAAGGTTCAACAATTTGGCCATCGCAAAGGCATTTAAAGACGAACCAAAATGTTAGAATTAACTTTCATGAACTGATCAAAAACACGGAAACTCCCAGACGTGGTAACCTCTCAATTACACGATAGCCACGCCCTAAATCATACCCTGATTTATGGTGTATTTAACTCATGTGAAATTATATCAGATAGACTGACATTCATGGTTCCCAGATGATATATCCTAATGACTTTGGTGACTTTTCCTCTTGCTTCACCATGAAGTTGACATTTGTGGGTTTAAGTTAAAAAACTATTCATGGATTGTAACGAAGTGTTGTACACAAATTCAGAATTTAGGAAGTGCTGTCATGGGGTCGAATTGTAAAACTGTCAAATTATTTGGTTTATGACCCAATACCTGCATAACTAATGACATTCCCATCAGCCTCACCTGCACTGTGTTAAGTTAGCAATTATTTGAATTAGCAAATGTTAGCATGCTAACAAGTTAAACACGGTAAACATTATAGCTGCTACTGTAAACACCATTACTACTATAGTCCAGGGCTCAACATTAACTCCTCAAAGTGTTTGCCAGTTGATATTTCAGTGTTGTTTTAT
This sequence comes from Anarrhichthys ocellatus, assembly GCF_004355925.1. NCBI lineage: Eukaryota > Metazoa > Chordata > Actinopteri > Perciformes > Anarhichadidae > Anarrhichthys > Anarrhichthys ocellatus. Next base: position 507,237 of record NW_022280148.1, read on the forward strand.
TGTTATTGTCGGTGAATGCAACAGTAATTATCAGGTCAGATGAAATAAAAGCATTTGCTCTTGTGAGCTAGTATAAATGTGTGTGTGTGTGTGTGTGTGTGTGTGTGTGTGTGTGTGTGTGTGTGTGTGTGTGTGTGTATATGTGCCAATCCGCTTGTATTGCCATTATCTCCACCATTGCCCGATCTGTTGCCTGTTTTGTGTCAAGTTGTGTCCTCGGTTAACATTTTTGGTTGAACTAATGTCTGTTTTTTCTTTTGTTTTTGTCTCTTGTCTCCTTTTTTTTTTTTTTTTTTTTTTTTTTTTTTTTTTTTTTTTTTTTTTT
>NW_022280148.1:507571-524961 GCF_004355925.1 Anarrhichthys ocellatus
TTTTTTTTTTTTTTTTTTTTTTTTTTTTTTTTTTTTTTTTTTTTTTTCGTCCTGTGTGGCTGCGGCGTCTCCTGCTGCTCCCGTTGCTGATGCCACCCACAACCGTCCATCCTGACGCACGCAATCCTGCCACTGCCAACATCTGGTCAACATGATGGATGCCCCCCCATTCTTGCCTTCCCTCCCATTCTTTAATCTTTATCCAAAATCTCCAACACACTTTTTCAATCCCTTTCTCTTTCTGTTCCTTGCTCTCTCTCTCTGTGTTCCCTGATCATCACCTCTTTTCTTTTTCTTTTTTTCCCATCCCTCTTGTGCTTTTCTCTTTCGTTCTCCACTCTTTCCCCTCCTAGCACCATGCAGAGTTAAGAGAGCACCATGCCACCTCCGGTAAGCCAGTGACCTTTCAGAGGAAGGGCTAAGGGCAGGGCACACAGTCAGGGGAAGGGTCAGCGTGGGTATTTAGGTGTAGATAAAACATGAAGGGAGTGTGTGTGTTTTTTAATGAAGGCGAAGAGCTAATATAAACGCACCCATTTGACACAATCTCCTCTGACAAATGCTCTTTCAAATGTTTATTTTTCCCTGGTTTTTGTGTACTTAAACTGGTCTCAGGCTCCTAACAGTTTTCTTGATTGCTCTGCTAGTGCTTAAGTTTATCCAACCTCATTAATAAACCATTAACTGCAGATTGTCATGTAGCAGCATTTGCATGCAGTCTCTTTGACATTAACTTAGCTCTGGGCTTTCTTTGCACATGCAGATTTTTTAAGTTGTATAAGCCACCTATTTCCTTTTATTCCACATTCTTACCACTTGGTTTCTCACTGCTGTTGTGGAGGTTCAAAACCTTTAACCAACCATGCCTTGTGGGAAGACTGTGGAGTAGCTCAGCTAATTTGAACAAATATGTATAAATTATTTCATGATTTAATTATATCCACAGTTTCTGTCATTCCAATAGGCAGTTATGGGAAAGCCAAGAAGTTCCATGTCAAAAACATTCCCATATCTGTTGGTTAGTTTTCATACTCGCGCTGTGTTGAGCTTTGTATGGAGTGCTGTTAGAAACTACCGTATATTAAAATCATGCAGCATCTCCGTTAAGCAGGGATGAATCTCTTGTTTTAATTTATACATTTATTTTTGTCTTCTGCCAACCACAATGAGCTTCAGAGGGAACAGCTAGCCTGCTCGCTTCATTAGCACCAGGTAAACAAGGTGGAGCAATAAGGGACACGCACACATATCGAGCCGATCAGCGCTCATGAAATCGAAAGTTACACACGATATTAAAAATGTGTTATGAAACAGAGGGCCGCACCTAGCAGATGCTTCACAGGAGGGCTGTCTGTGGATGTTCTCTGATGTGAAGTAAGAAGGCAAACATGTCTGATCTCTCCTCTCATGTCCCTCCCTTTACCCCCCCCCCCCCCCGGCTGCCTCGTCTGCAGCTGCCGTAGTGTGCGGTGATGACACCGTCCTTCTGACACCAGGCAGGATGAGCCAGCGCCAGGGTAAGGACCGGGACAAGGAGAGGGAGAAGGAGGCGGGCCTCCAAACGCCCAACAGGGAGCTCGTTGCCAGCCCCTCCAGCCTCAGCCCGGGGATCAGTTACAGCCACGGTAAGATGCGCCATTCACCGCAAGCAGGCAATTTCCCGGCTTAAACTTGTCTTATAGGTCAGCTTTGGTTTGTGCAGTATTACACTGAGCTCCATGGATTATTTTTGGATGAAAATATACTCGCAGCTTAACACCTTTTCCTTTTTATGACGTCATATAATACATAAATGACTTCTTCAACTCTTTTAAGCTTTTTATGACCTGCACTCACACCACATTCTAATTCAGGAAGATAAAAATAGCTTATTTAAAAGAAAGAGAAACAAAGTATTATGACAAAAACTGCTACTGTAAATTCAGAAATACAAGTGGCCAGGGTCTTTATTTACTTCAAGTATAAAAACTATTTCTTATTTATTAATACAGATGGACCTGTGTTCTAATTTCCCGTTTTGTGAGCATATTGTACCATATTTCAGTATGATGTCTCTTAGTATCACCTCATGTGCTCCGATAAGCCAAATTAATTTTCTGTTGTTCACTGTACAAACTCAGTACTTCTTCCATGTTTACCTGTCATCTTGGTAAATAGAGCACAATATTAATTTCTACAGCAATGTTTTACATAACTACAATAACTTAGTTGTACAGTTGAATAAATCCAGCTCTTCCTGCATAGGTTTCATAGTGGAATAACAACTTTTGTCCTCCGCTCATAAGTTATAACACATACACTTCCTCAATGCAGGTCATTCAGCGGTTTTGTTGCTTTAAAAGAGAGTAATCCCTCCCTTACTTGTGATGTCTTCCTCACGTGACAGATTTGCATGGGATCTCCAACATTCACATTTTCTGGTGTTGCTAGTTCTGTGTGATGAGCCTGAAGGCCGAAGTCCAGTTCCTCTGCAGCAAATGTCCTGATAAAACACATGAATGTGACTTGCACTTGACATTGGACATTTGCAGCCCCCGGGACAGTGGTCAGTGTTATGTGTAGGCTGTACCTTTCCCAGACTCTCCTGCTGGAGAAACTATCACTCGGGCTCTCGATGAGTCCGTCTACTGATGCACTGCCACAAACCTGCAGGGTGATCAGGTTTATATCCTCTCTTCGTTGTTTACACCTCGCGAGTCTGTGTGTCATCGTGGCAAAATGTCTTCCTAGAGACACCAACTGTAGCGGGAACCACCACATCGGAGGTATTGAGTACGTTGCAGGTGTTTGTGTGTCTGTCTGTCCGTGGCAGGGCTCCATGATGAGCTCCTCACCGAAGATTTTAGGCAGAAACTTCACCAACACATTCATATTTTTTTCCAATCTTAACAGTATGACTGACAAATGCCTTGGTAATACATAGACAATTTACAATAACAATAAATAACAATGTGTTCTTTAAAAGGAAAAGTCACAAAGTGAATTAGTACTTTAAGAGAAAAAATACATTGCTTTTTAAACATAGAAGGGGGTAGGAAGTGTGGACCCCCCCCCCACACACACACACACACACACACACACACACACACACACTTTGTGCCCCTGGCCCGAATCCCGATGTTCTCTAGTTTTTGCTGCCTTTGTCATTCTATGACAGCAAATGTTTTACACACAGTAGATCACATAGGATCACTATAGCGGCTGTGTATGACCTATATGCCTAAACTCCAGATCCAGGTCAGACCCCTCATCATCGGACTCTTGTCTTTGCACAATAGATCCGTTGGAAAACGCCGTCAGATTCTGGCTGCATTGCTGTAAACCGTCTACTGGTTTCTATTGACGGCTCATGAGAGTCACACTACAGGGCCTCCGATTAGGAACAGATCAAATGGAGGATGCATAACCGTCTAGAAATAAGCTCACAGGTAGATCCGGCCAGGGTCTTACATCACCCCTCGTCTCACTGCTTGGACTTTGTTCTTGTGTCACGGCGCCCTCTTGTGGATTCTCTGCTGTGGTTAGTGAACTGCAAGATTTTGATGGACATTTTCTTTGTATCTGTTTTGTTCAGAGGTTCATTTGGTCAGGTATTTTTTTTTGTTATGACAGCGCTGCAAAAATGGGAAATTAAAAAATATATATACTCTAGTGGCGAGGCGAGATGCCTCAAGACTCAACAACGTTTTTTTTTTTTTTCAACCGAGTAGATTTGAATAACTTTGTTTGGCTTGTTGTTGTCTGGTAGTTTTGAGCCAGATAAAAGGGCATCTCACCAGATCCATATTCTGCCAGCATCCCAGATCACATGTGAAAGCTGTGTGGGCTTGTCTTCACTGCTAGATTTGATGAACAAATGGATTGCTGCTGGGTTGCACTTCCACTATTTCAAATCTCAAACTGCAAATGTGTTGCCTTTCACATTTGGTTGTTGAATTTGTAGGGTCACAGCTCAAAGATGATTGTGGAGAGCGAGAGGGAGAGAGAGAGGGAGGGAGGGAGAGAGAGAGAGAGAGAATAATAATGTGGGAAAAGAGCAATGACATGCAGAAAACAGTCCATCCGGGAAACGAACCTGAGACTCGCTGCTCATGACATTTAAGATCATGTCGTATGCGCTCTCAGCAATCGGCTGTAGCTTCACGCCACTGCATGAATAAATTTGATGTAACTTTTAAGAGAGCTGTAAACCTAAATCCAACCACAAGAGGGAGTGAGCATAACAGGAATAAATACACATCCCTCTTTCTTGACCTCCACACAAAATAACACACATTATATCCATCACATGTAGGCATGTTAGATGTATGTGCACACAACAATGTTAGTCATTTGCGTTAGCTTCTATTAAAGCTTTTTAACTGATGCCCAGCTTCTGTCATTGTTGTTTGTATATTTGTCAAGAGGAAGACTTCATGCACTTCACAACAAACATAGTAGTTGAAGTCCCCCTTTGTGCAGGTGTCCTACATCTGTTCTGCACTCAGTTTTGTCCAGTTGACTCATATTAGTACAATGAAAGAAAAAAACCTCTTTGGCCACTAGTCTTATTCAGCAGATCTACAAGCGGACGTGGCCTTTGTCTGTCCATCAACATCACCTTCTAAGCAGTACTGCATCCGTGAAGCACGAGTCGGCAAAACAGCATGGAAGCTTCTTTTTTTCATCCTCATCTCCCTGCAGCACAAAATGTGTATCTATGACAACGGATTTCCCTTCTGCTAGCCGTAGGTCCTACGTCAAAGTGATGACAGTGTATGCCTTGATTATTTTTTCTGGACCAATGTTTGAAGATACTGTCTTTTTTTTTTTCCTAAATGACTGATGTTTAAGTTTTCATCTTTACTCCAGAGTCAGAGGGTGATGACTGTTATTTCTGATTTGAGAAGTAGGTCGGACGAGTAACGTGTGAAGATGGATTATGACGATAGTTACGTCAGTCACTTCACCAATTTTTGACTATTTTGTGTACATCTATTAAATACAATCGATTGAAAAAAGAAATTTTGCGACAAAATACGTAAAAACACCAAGTGGTTAATACGTTTGCAAGGCACTGAAAGAAACTAAGGACCGAATCTCTGGCAAACACAACATCTAAAGTAATGCTTTTGTGGGATTCTTTGTGGAGGATCTCAGTTTTACAAACCTGGCGATCAATTAGTCGACAATCATATGAGTGTTATTAGACCACGAATTTCTTTGGTTGAGGACAGCCATCGCCCGGTATTTCCAATATTTCGGCGAAGTCCAATGTTATCCCCTGATGTGAATTTATCACAGATATATCATACATAGAGATGTTGCATATATTACACATATATATTTACATATAAGATGTTGTACATGTCACCCAATTAGTAACAAGCGAGCAAAGCAAAGTATGTTTTTTCAACCCTTCAAATGTCTCGTCGGTACATATATTTGTCACAACTCTTTAATTATTATTTTTTTCCCCAATCAAATATCACTGACCTAAAAAATATTTTGTCTATCTATTGGTCACACTCTAATAGAAAGTTATGTAAGATGTTGATATTATTTGTTTATAATTCAGACTACTTTCATAATGGAGCTGGAGTGGCGAGTGTTTGTCACATCCTCACGTACGCACAGACTTACTCTGGTGTCCGTAGTTTGGCTGCCAAGTGAGCCATTCTTTTCCATTATGACTCACTGAGAACCAAAAATAGACCCAGGAGGTTGTTTGACAAGGCTCCCTCAATCCGCTTTGGCGCTGCTCTCGCTTTGACCGCCTCTCGCTGACTGGCTGTCGTCTTCCCCGGTAAACGGGAGAGTCTACCTGTGCTGCAGAGCGAGGCCGCGGTGGCTGGGGGGGGCACCATGTAGTGAAGATAATAAGATAGTGAGAGAACCGAGAAAGAGATTTAAAAAACGAAGAAATTAAGAATATATTTGAATGGAAGTTAGTTGATCGGAAACGTGAGGTGGGGGCGCAAGAGCGAGAGAGCAGGTGGGGTCAGCATGGATTTAGACTCAGCCTCATGGATTATGCCCTGTCAGACGGGGTTAACCACAGCCAAGGGGGCTGGTCTTATCCACACTAACCAATCCGTTCCTTCTCCCGCTCACACTCTCATCCAATGAGCGCCTCAGCCCTGCGAGGCCTGAGCACTAAGAGGCACAAGGCTTGACAGCCGAGACGTGAATAAGGAAGAGTCCGTGGAAGTACAGGAGGACAGGACGAAGCGATGGAGAATATCCCGGCCTCGGGGCCTGAGCTCTGCCCGGACGACCGAAGGCTTGCCTGCACTGACACGACCTGGATCTAAAGCGGGAGGGGATCCTAGCATGATTTGGGCGATTTGGGTCCTGTCGACACTTGACCTTTGCAAACTTTTTTTCTATGTTTTAGCCTGAAGGAAAGCAAGGTACAGTGTGAAGTAGTGCCAACTGACAGGGGAGTGCTTGTTAGCGCTTGACGTCTGTGTTGTCCCAGTTCTACCTGCTCACGTGGAATCCCCCTCCCTGTGATGATTTCGGTATGTATGAAATGTCTATGTGAGGTGGCTCTCGTGAGGATAGAACAAAGATCACACCAAGGTGAAATGGCTTTTACTGACAAAATGTGGAGAGAAACTAGACCCTTGATCGTTGTATTCTTCAAAGTGTCTGTTTCTTACAGTGAGATTAGGAGGAGAGGACTACAGCAGGAGATACCTGTAGGCTAGTGTTCAAAAAGCCTCTTTGTTGAGAAGCTAATCCCAGGCTTACAGGGTCCCCTTGTTGCATTTATGTAAGACAAGATATGTTTGTTTGCATGTGACTGCAGTGTGTGTATTACTGTATGGCTGTATGGTATCGAATGGATTGCAGCTCTTGAGTTACTGTGTCATAGTTTGTCTGCATTGCAGTCACGGTTTTTCATGGTTTCTCATGAACTCCTTTAAAAAATGTCTCGTGATTTGTGCATCCACTTGGACTCTAGGGTGAACTAATTTGACAGAATTTGTTGGCCAAAGGTCACCTGTGTCCATAACTCAAGAATTCATATGCTAACTATGCTGATTTCAGCAATGGAAGCGCACACTGTAAATAGTAGGTTGGTAGTTGGAAATTTCACCTGTGAAAATTGTGACCTCCGAGTTGTCTGGAACGCAGCAATAGGCACAGCAGTGCTTTGAAGCTACAGCAGTATGCTAGCATACATTCAAGGATTATGCTAACATACTGATGTTTAGCAGGTTTTCCATGTTTGCCATCTTAGTTTAGCTTGGTAGCGTGGTAAGATTTGCTAGTTAGCACTAAACAAATAGGTTTTGAATTGAATTGTTTTGAATAAAATATTTATTTTCATTTTTCACTTTCATATATATTTTGATATTTGAGGTCTTATATTTTTCACTTTCAGATTTTATATTTTCAGTTTCAAATCTTTTTTTTTCACTTGCAGATAGTTTTTTTTTCAATTCAGACTTGGGGGCGTGCCATCAACTGAGAGGGGTGTGTAATCATGATTGACAGCATAACAAAGAAGGCTGAGTAACTTCCTCAACCACGTTGCCTTTAGGCAACATAGGCACCGCGAGAATTATGATTCAACACTTTCTATACACCCTATTCACGTGAATGCAGTGGGGGGAAAAACTGTGAGAACTGGAGCAGGTAGACGGGTCGCACCAGTAACTTCATCAGGCCAGTCACGCCAAAGAGCTAAAAAACAACGCTCACATTTGGACGCCTAGTGGTTTTGCACGTCCCTGTGACGGGAATGCTTTTAAGACAAAGGTGGATGGAATTCGAAAATTAGTTGTAAGAGTGCATGAAATGATTTATTGGTGCCAGGAGTTCAGAAGATCTGTATCCATAGGACGGCACAAGTGGACAAAACGTTTGTTTACACGAGGATAAAGCCATGCTTGACTGTGGATTAGGTCTATTTGTTCAGTCAGTGAATGTGGTGCGGTGTAAGATTTGCTTGACCAGAAATAACTTGAAAAGTTATCCAGATGATGACTATACTTAGCCAATGTTTCTCAAGTGCCTCTCAAATGCCATTGGAGCAGCAGAAATGGGCTTTTCCTCTGCAAGCAGGTTAATGAGGTCTGGGATCTGAATTATACATACTGAACATCATAATTACCTGTGTTAATTAAAGCACATTGGAGTCATGCAGGCGGAGCCGCACATTCATCAGTTTTAAGATTCGTCAGTTGGCTCTGGGACAGTTGGCTCCAGAGAGGATCACACCGTTTACTTCTCCAAGCTGTCTTGGATGGAACGTCCCCACGAACAGTTGGTAGCATGGTTCGGTGTCGTGCGTCTTTCAACATGCTAAAATGAAAGCGTAAAACAGTCCAAGTCCGCTGAAAGGAAGATTAAGATGTTGGTAATATGAGGAAGGATCAACAGTAGATTGGGTTCTTAAAGATAAGGCCCAGTTCCAGCCAAGGCAATTCATTTCTGCAGAGATACAGTAACCGCTGGTGCCCTTGCAGAAAGAATTATCTTTCACAGCCTTCATTACAGCAACCAGACAGCTTTTCCCGGTTTGAGATCTAAAACGGCACATGGCTACTTACAGCATGCAAAAGGGCTCAATTTCTCATCGACATATGAAAAAAAGCTCCAAGTATAAAGCTTTTCCTCTGGTCTGAGCCACATTTTTTCCGCGAAAATGCAGCTGGATTGGCACCACCGAGATAACATTTCTCTGAGTCCCAAGTGGGCCACAGATATCTGCCAACAAAAACAATTATGTCTACTCGGTCACACACAAAGCATCTGCTCTCTGCACTATTTAACTGCAGAAGCACATGCTTCAATGCAGCACTCAGTGACCAGTGCTCACCACACGGAGCCTTCGTGTCTCCTCAGCTGTCAAAGCTGAATATAGTAAATGGGAAGTATGACGACGTAAGGAGAATGTGATGATATTCCCCTTGAATTAGAATTTTGATTGATTGGTTAACGTCTGTGGAATATAGTGGGGTCAACAGAGCACTGGTGTGATCTTCTGTCCTCAATAGAGCCAATGTTTTGTGATTCAATATTGTGTGGGTGGGTGTGTGGGTGCGTGTGCGCGCGCAGTCTGACGCATAGCAGACACAGTTCACAAGCTGCATAACCTGAGCGATGAAGAGAATAGTGGGATTAGGAGGAGGGTCAGTGTCCTAAAGGGACATTTCACGGCTATTAACGTGGCTGTTCATTAGCACCTCGTGGTTTGTAAGGCCGTTAACACAACAACCCCTTTCGCGCCTTTCATATTGATGGAGAAATCAGCGCCCCTCTGTACAGACAGAGCCTTAAACCACAGTGCCTTAATGTACCAGTATGTATTTCACAGTGGGAAACCAGCCTGACTGTTTGCCAGACTTTAAGCTTGGTCCATTTACAGACTACAAGCTTGATAAAGTTACAAACAATAAGTAAATTAAAAAGGCAATTATATAATGTAAAAAAACCTGTGGATTCAAATTAATGAAGAGTGTGACTTTCTTTTGCTATAAGTGGTTGAAAGCTATGTTTGAGTAAACGAGATAAAGGATTCTGATTTGATAAGCATAGTTCCAACTATTCATCAGTGGCCCCTCTGTTGTCACGCAAACCGCACCTCTTCCGAACTGGCAGCAAAAACAAACCTTCAATGGTGAAACTCTCTCCATGTGAATGACTGGATTTGGCGGCCAACTGGATCCAAATATTATTTTTTGCAGGTCTGCTTTTCTACTCCCAGTGGACCTGCTGTCACCTCCCTTAGCTGGCAGCACTGATGCTGCTGTTTGGGCCAGTCTGTCCGTCAGCCACACGGGCTGCTACCTTTCTACGTCAGCCACTAGCTGGAAGGCAGCACCGCCGGTAGCAGCTTGAGCTCATGCATCTTCTTGTTGCATCGACTCCTCACCAAACAAATCTCTTAAGACTCCCGACAAGCGACATGGTGATGTTAACTTCTGTCAACCAAATCCTCCTGTGTTTTTTTTGCCATCATCCACTAATTTCATAAGAGTGAATGGAGAGATTACATCTGACTACAGGTGTTGTAGACCCCAGTGAATAATCCATTGAAATAAGTCGGGAAGCGGTGAAGTGTCCCTTTGAATCTTAAGTCCTTGAATGGAAAAAATAAAAAATGTAGCGAGAGATTGAGCAGCAAAGAGAGATGAGATGTGGAGCATAGGGGACTTTTTTCAAGATTCAGCTCTCCTACCCATCCAGAAGAGAGGGAGTAGGAGGGGCTCAGCTTATTTGTTATTAAGTACTTACAGGCTGCTGCTTTCGGAGACGCTCACAGAGCAGAGAGAGAGTGAGTGAGTGTGCAAGGGAGAAAGGGAGCAGTCTGCTGAAGGAAGCGTAGAGGAAAGCAGCATACTGCATTTGTTTTGTGTCTGAGCTACTCTGTGTCTGTGTGTGTGTGTGTGTGTGTGTGTGTGTGTTTTGGTTGGTTTATCCGCTTGGTTCACTAGCTGCGTGGGACAGATCGGACTGTTTCCCCGACCCCCCTCGACCTTCCACCCCCAGGTTTCCTCGGGGTTCCCCCGTCCCTCCCTCCCTTCCTTGCACACGCCGAGGGAGAGGGAGCTCCCGCCAGCCCCATGATGATGAAGGAGGAGGGCCTGCTGAGTCGCCGCCGTTTCTCCACGTGTGGCGGTACAGCGTCGCTCCGACCCCCGCACCCGGACGGACGCAAACTCATCCGCAATGCCTCCTTCGGGGGCTATAACGAGCTGTCGCCCATCTCGCTGCCAGGTGGGTGTATGATGGCGTGGAGACTGTTTTTTTTGCCGGGAAAGGCCCATTAGTAGACCCTGTAGTTTCACGTCGTTATTGACTAGTTCCTCTGTAGTAGTGGATGTAGATGTACTTGTTTGGACTGACGGGCTGTGACGAAGGTGTGTCAAATAGTTATCCACTGTGTGTGCTCTTCAGGTGTAGTGTTGACTGTCAGAAGCTTGTATTAGACACTTGATAGAGTATCTATTGCTATTCTGATCAATATACTGCAAGCTGGTTTTGACTGATTTGTGTCGGCTCATCCTTGGGTTTCAGAGAATGGATGCAGACTTGAGGTTGCGATCAAGTTTCTGCAACAAAACGCACATTGTTCATGTCAGCAGAGAGAAAGGAACCTAGAAAAGTGTACAGTTAAATGCATTACTGCCATGAACACCGTCAAGGGGCAACTTTCTCCTACTGTACGTGTTCTGTTTTTTACAAATACAATGCAACCATTTCTTACTGCTAAACACAAATGGAAGTAACTGCAGAATATGAATTTAAAGTCAAATTTAAATTTGAAGTACAACAATACTGCAGCTACTTTGCACAATCTAAAAGAGGATGAAATCGTTGTGGACATATTTGTGGAAACTGCGTCTAAGCTTCAAGCCTCCGGGTGGGAGTTTCTCACGGCAGCTGGTGACATTTGAAGGCTGGCCTCTCTAGGAGATGAGCCGTCAACTTCAATATGGTATATTCTACAAACACAAGACCTCAACCATGATTCAAGACATCTGCTCCAACATTTTGCTGCTGTCGAGTACGTTTTCCACCTGGAAAAGGTCAGCTAGTTAGCCCAGTTTGTTCATATCAGCACTGATTCCCACTTTTCCTTCAGGTTATTTCAACACCTGCTGAATCATCTGCAGCTGTAGTCAAAGATAACAAAGGAGGGGCTGTAGTCTGCATAAGCCGTTTCACTGCCATGGTTCCAGATAGTATGGTGACAACAAATGACCGGATTGTCAAAACTCGCAGCAACCGGGTTGTTTTGTCACTTTAACCTCCGTACAGACAAAAGCATGGAGTACTAAAACCACTGGGACACTAAGCAACGGCTCACAACACCGCTCCACAGCCTGTGAACAGCCTGTCTGTGGATGTTGGAGTGATATTAACTACTTTTAGTGTCGCCCCTCCCCCAAAAAAAACAAACAAATATTGCAGCAATCAAAATGAAGCACTGACATTGTTACTCGGATTCCAAAAACTTCAGCCAAAAAGGTACAAAAGTCAGAACAAACACAGAGGATATATGTACTGCCAACATACTGTATCTGTTGCATCGAAAGGTACATATACATTTCTTTGAAGACTGTTGCTTGGTCATAGCTGTGAGGTGCTTGATCTTACTTGTGGAGAACACAGATAACTACTTGGCGGCTGCTGCACTTCAAACAGGCCGGCGCAGACTGATGAATGAGGGTGGCTCAGGCCTCCACTCAGCTGGCTTGTTTTTACTCAGGTTCCAACGATACCTCTATGAGAGTGCAGCGATAATCCTTTTATGTTTTTTAGAAGCACACCAAATCCCCCTGAACCTCTAGGATTAATTTGTTCATTTGTAAAATGGCCTCCTCTTGTGATCTTCTCACCGTTTGTCCTGGAGTCAGACAGCTGGCAGCCCCCGGAGCTTTGAGAGGGTGGATGTTCTGTTCCACCCGACTGTTTTTTAACCTTTCATCAGTCCAGGAAAGACTGACTGTGCACAAACACCGCCACACTTTAGTGCAGTAATTCAGATTTGCGCGACCTAGTACAACCTCAGTCAGATAAGTGCCTTGCCTAAGGGCGTCTGAACAGCAGTTGTCGAGGGAGCGGAGTTTGTTCGTCACCGTCTTTCTCTCCTCCGACCTTTCCGCGTCCCGGGATTCAAGCTTGTGACCTTTTGGCCACAAGCCCGCTTCTCTGTCTTTCCTCTAAACTAGCACCACGGCTCAGCAATACAAATAACATGAGCCGCGAGACATTGTCTGAGTCATGTTGTTTTCCTCACAGTCAGCTCCCGGCCTCAGCTCCATTAATCCTCATTTTGGACGTTCCGCTAACAGGCACCGGCTTTTAGAGAGACTGCAGGAGAGAGCTGGTGCATGCGGGTTGCCCTTACTCATTTTCGGTTTGTTGTTTTGTTGTTGTTTTTTCTTCTCTTCATTTTTACGTCTTTCTCCCATCGTTTCCGCAGTGGAGTCTGCCTACTCTTGTGTTGCTTTTACACATTCAGTATCTGTACTCGTTGTGGTTGTGTCTCATAGAAAACTGCCTCGCGTGGATGGTTGAGCGGTTGATGCCTTTTTGGTCGTACGCTGGCAATATGTGTGGCATCAAAAGCTCTTCTTTGTGGTTATGCTTGCCTGTCAACTAATTGTCTCGAGTCATTTAACTTCCAATTGTGATTTTACTGGGTTTCTTTTCCATTTTTCATAACTAGGGAAGATACAATGCCTTCAAACCATCTGCCGTCTGGTTGATAGTTATGATAGATTTCGGTTTCTATCGAGTGCATTTGATGGAAACCAACACTCTGACTCTCTTTTGGCTTTTATAAAAGAGTATCAAAGTTCACTACTAGACTTCAATACAATCAGACTTCTTTTAGCAGCCAGAGGATTCGCCCCCTGATGGACATTAGAGAGAATGCAAGTTTAGGTTTCTTATGGATTGACTTCACTTTTTAGAACCAGAGGTTGCCACCTGGATTTGATACATTTGACAGTTCTTGCTCTTTTCCTGGTATCTTTTTCTTAGCAAAACATATCAGTTTGACTCTCCCAAGCCTTCTTTTAAAGATCAAAAGATGGGTCGTGGCCTACAGTCTTTACCAAGGCCAAGGAACAGGCCAGGCATCTGGCAGTGCACACAAACTCAACCTCGGTGGACTATATTTAGAACACCAACACAAAACAGCAGCCATGGTAATGCAACCTGCCTAATGCCCCCACTCTCATCCAGACACATCCTGTTTGAAATATCACCCCCCTCCAAACCAAGAGATAATGTGCTTTTGTTTCCTCAAGCCTCCCGTGTGCAGACAGGATAAAAGTACAGCCCTTTTAATGTGGATTGGGCCGCTTCATCTCTGGTGGTGTAATGTTTGTTTGTGCAATACTCTGACAGGCTGCATAAGAAACAGGGTTGGAGCACAGGAACACGGCCTGGAGATTCAAGTGAATAAGGGCTTGGGTTCAGCTGTGAAATTTTGATTCCCCCACAAACTACCGTGATAACCCACAAATACACTTAATCCCAAAGTAACTTTGTCGTTCACGTGTGCAATTACTTTCTCATATTGTGGACGCACCCTGTCATGTAGAACGAGCACTCTCTGACGTGTTGTTTACCGTTGCTTCCTCGGTAGCCTGGGACTAACAAGGAGGGAAATTGATTTGGAGGTTGAAAACGGGCCCTTTTATAAAGCTAATAAGAGAGTGGAGAAAAAGCTGTACCATTGTGGTCGATAATTAGATGCAATCATGGCTCGTCTTGAGGTCAGCATGACTTGGCAAACTGCAAGTTGGAATGTTCAGTGGAGTCTCTGACCATGACGATAATGTGAGATAAGATTAGTGAGATAAGGTTTTTGATTACCAGCAGGAAGTGGTGCACTTACAGTAGCAAAGAACAGAAATGTGCTTTAGGTCCAATAAGAGGTTTATATATTAAGGATATTAAAGTTCCCCCAATTTCAAAAATGTCTCTGTGGCTCTGGAGGAGCTTTTTGACCCTGTTGATGTCACCAGGGTCGGACAGTGCACATTTATAACAGGAAGCATGCGTTAGAATCAACAGGTGTGGAGCTTGAAAGACACATATGTTTAATATGATAGGGTCAATGAAAAGTGACTGAGTTGCATTATGGGAAGTGTAGGACCCAGCATTTTTGGAGCTGGAGACTTTTATTTCAGGATATCTCGGCCTCTTCCACTTTGATACTAACCACTCTTTTTACAATCAGTTTCTAACAAGACCCTCAACCTAATGGAAGTGCCATGCTGAGTCGCTAGAGTACCCATTTCCTCTACCCCTGCTGTAGAAAGTGACTGTATCCTTGATGCTGAGCCGCACTGCAGAGGTTTGATATTTGAAACAGATTTCTTTCATTCTGGGTCCATTCAAAATTGTCTGGGGGAACTATTTAGCTTTAAACTTGCTTTTTTTGGTGCCTCATCCTCTTATCCTACATTCAGTCTGAGCAGCAAAATCATTGAATTGTGTCAGCCAAGCAGGTCATTCCACACAAGAATAAAGGAAGCCTGCTTTGAGTTGTTAACTGTACTTTGATTATACTAGACAGGTTTGTACTTCTACTGTATTACATTACATAAAGGGATTCACAGTTTGATTTATGCTACTAATTGGATACTCATGTAAAATGGGAAAATCTTTATCGCTGAAACATTCCAGATGGTATCTCTCTTTCCTTCTGATGGACCAGCCATCTTTCAGTTCTCATGATTTCTGAGCCAAAGAAGTGTAGCCACCGTTACCATGGCAAGTCCTCAGTAAAAACAACCCTCTGAAATTGATGTATTCAGAAGAGTAACTGGACTGACAGATTCTCCCTTCATTTTATGTTCTCAGGTGACCTGTTGCTATGGTAGCCTTCACATGTCCCAGAAAATATAGCAGCATCATTGAGAGTTCCGCATTGCTTTTGAGCCATGGTTTATTACAGGAAGATGTAAGCATCGTGTTTTACACAGCTGCATTGCTTCTGTCTTTGAATCAGTCTAGTTTTTGCCTTTAGTGAACATGGTTGAATCTGTGATGTGGTAGAATCTAAGATACCGGTTTGAGCTCTCCAAAAGGAGATAATGTGCTGGTTTTGCAGCGTCAGTGTTGTGTTGTGTCAGTGCTGAATGTCTAAAATATCACAACTGCAGATGGCGGGTTCCAAAAGGGGTGTTTTCAGGTGGAAGTGACATTGAGTCGTGATTATCTCAGTGTTGCCTTGTTGTTGCTGTGATTATCTCGGCGGAGGTACAAACTGATACCTCCACGTTCATTCTTATTGCTACTTACAGCTCGTCTGAGCAACATATTTCATCTTCATATGATTAAGAATCAAATAAAAACGTATTGCCATTTTTGAGCCTCGATAGAACGTTGATGTCCTGTAATGAAAATACAAGAAACCTATTTAGAAAAGCTTTATCGAGGAATGACTTGCGTGATCGCCTCTGTTTTTGTGTCTCTAGTCCAAGGCATATTAATGCTTCGGGCGACTGTATTCATTTTGTGAGGCACAGCATTGAAGTAGAACTAGAGTCATTGTAGCAGCACACAGCTCCCTTCTCTCCCTCTATTTCCCCTTCTCTCTACTGTCTATGATCTTTCTCTGCAGTGGGACGTGAGCTTTCAGCTACACACACACACACTCCCTGACATTGGTTCACATGAGGAAAGGGTTCAGATTTAGCTGATCTACACACTGAATGTACTGAAATAAGACAAGAAACATGGGGACGCTAAAGACTTAATTTAAACAGTTAAAACTTATTTTACTTTGATCCACTGAAATAATGTTCACTGAGTAAACATGCATAGACTTGTTTAATCCTTTGCTCTTTAGTTATCCAAATGTTGTATCCTTCACTTTACATCTGGCTTTTCCGAGTATTTTGTTGTGTGAGGGTTGGAATAGACTGGATAATTACTGGAAACGGTCTTATTCTTCTGCCACACTTTGTGAATTATGTTGCAAAGTGGGTGTATTTGCAGTTTTTAACACAACAACAGTTGTGTGGCAGAGCTCTGACCATCTCACATAAATAATACTGCTCACTTAAGATTGTTAATTGTGGATAGGAGTGGCAGGTCTATGCTAAAAAAGGTTAAATGTCACATCAAAGGTCAATCTTGAATGCCCAAGTTACTTAAATGACAAGCAGTTGGCAAACAAACTACACTGAAGAATCATAGCATGCTCAAGCACTTTGTGAAATTCACACCAGTGAAACCCGCTCTACCTTAAATCTCCTGCTGGTTTTTACACATAGATTTCTTCCCTGCTCTGCCATTGTCCTACAGGAAGAAAAGCTTTTGCAATATTTAGCAGAAGCCCTCGGGACAAAGCCCTTTTCTAAGCCTGACCATTGTCCTTCACATTTAGCATAATCCCAAAAAATTAACAAAAAGGTTTTTGTGGGTTTATTAGGATTAAAATTACACATGAAAGATGCCTCATACCCGTGCATCATTTTGGAAGCTAATGTTTTCTAGTATTGATAGAAAGGTTTAGTTGGAGAGTGTCCTTCCAAAGAGAGGTGCCTAAAAAGACTAGTTGCACATTTCAACAAATGACTGTCTAAGACGTGTTTGAGAGGCCAGAATTGTATCCACATTTCCTTTCTTATTTTAGACGTACTGATGAATTTGTGGGGGAGTTTTCACCCAAAATGGAAATGCTTTGGAAGCTCCACTTTCTGCTTTATTATTTCACTTTTCATTACGTCACCTAGCCATACTTGTTCAGCAAGCCACCTCGAGCTTTATGTCCAACTCCTCATGCTGCTGTAAAATATTTCTGTTTGCAACAAGACGGTGTGCTTGTTGTGCCATGCAACACATGTTAGTTTTAATGGAGTGGAGGAGTGGCATCTTAAAGTGTCTCAAATTGAAATGGGACATCTCGTCACATTGTATATGTA
>NW_022280148.1:534961-577184 GCF_004355925.1 Anarrhichthys ocellatus
TATATATATGTGTGTATATATATATGTATATACATATATGTGTGTATATATATATGTATATATGTCTGTGGGACAACATTAAAGTATGCAGTAAGAATACATAAAAAGGATGCCTAGTTATATAACTACAGACACAAAGATGTTTTATTAAATCAAATGAAGTCTCCTTCGCTCTCTACCCCCCAGATTGTCCCAGCGAAACTATGGATTAAAACAGGGAATCTCCTTTCACCAGCCAAGTTATCTAACTTTAGCTCAGTTCAGATTAAGGACTTGCAGCAGCTCGTTGTCTTCCACATTCTGTGGCTTGCGACGAGTTGCTATGAAGCACAGCCTGCTCTCGTGACCGCGGCTGACATTATGTAAAGAGATTGCATTTGTCTGCACAGACATTTGGAATCGATAAGCCCCGCTTTCAAAGACATTAGATATCCAATGGGCAGATAATCTCACCAATTGGCCTGTAGTTTACATGAGCTTGTTTAGCTCGGTTTAAATATAAAAACAGCCACATCAAAACTGTTTATCAACGCCATTCGGTACGGTTTGTGTTGTCATTAGTTGCACTAAAGATTTTTTCCGCTAAATAGCCATCATTGGGAGTTCAGCATCAAGCTGTACCTTCAATGTGATGGAAGAGCCCTCAGGCAGCTCTACTTCTGGCAGACTGGACGCTACAGTGACTCACTATCACCTCTCGTGGTACAAGTGGTATTACAATACAGGACGGGCCTCGGCTAGCTGGTTACCCTGCAACACAATACATAGACGTCTTTGACGTCAACCCTGTCACATTCTGTTGATAGTGTTACAAACTAAAATTCTGGCCAGACCTTACACGTTGCACCTTTTAAAAGCTAAAAAGCATTATTTGTTCTTTCATTTAAATCTTTAAATAACTATAAATCAATTAGTCTTTTAAGTGTAAGAAATTGATTAAAATAAAAGCCCATTTTAATTTTAAAAAAGATAGTTTAAATTAACATGAAACCTAGTTAATATAAATATCGCAGATTTTTGTAATGTCATAAAACGTCATTAAAAACACAATAAATTAACATTGATATGATAAATCTTCCATCAGCCTCGGCCTACCCACTGCGCTGGAGGACCCAAATACGACATAAACTGCCATTTCATTAAGGTCCCTGAGACAAAATCAGTATCGATACCTAACCACGAGACAGGCGGCCATGGCCCCCTGGGGCCCGTCCATAGCACAGCGATTAGTCGTCCCCTGGAATGGGATACTGTAGGTTACCTGGAGAATGATGGTGGACTGAGTCTTTATGCTGTTGTGATTTTTTTATTTTTTATTTTTTATTTATTTATTTTTTTAATTTTGTTCCAGGTTTCGAAAGAGGGAAGGAGGATCTCTTGCCTCTGTCCTTGAAAGAGGACTCACATTCCATATCTAAGAGCAAGGTAAGGACAAATCACCCCACTGAGATGAAGTTCCATGACTGGTGGGTGGGAGCGACTGTGTGTTTGGTTTTGTTGTAACGAGACCAGAGAGTATGGGAATTACTGCACGTCTCCTCTACCAGTCTCGCCTCAGGCGTGACATAGCCCACGTTCCGATGACTCACGCACCATGTACACTGTTACACATCAAACATTTATCAACTAGAATTCAAACTCAGCCCTCCTTTCAAGTGAGCTCAGTGTGGAGGAGGCCCGTCTAGTTTATCTGTCGAGGCCCACATCAAATATGTTTGTCAGTTAGAAACGTGGGAGTTTGAGTCTTCGTCTGAGTCACAGCGGAGAAGGGAATCCTTTCAAAAATGTGCTCTGATTTTGTGAAGTATGAAAGAGCAAGGCTTCCCAAAACCAAGACAGGTTTTTTTTTTTTCCCACTCCAATTAATCCTTAGATTCTGCTGTCAATAACATCCACCATCATAGCAAAGCTATGGAGAAGCAGAATTGAGTCTTGGCCATGTATCCATCAATCTTCACAGCAATAAATGCAGTCTCAGCCAATTAGAAACCTCACTGTGGGTTTCTCAGTAGAAGGATTTGAAAGAGAAGATTTTAGCTTTGGTGCTTGTTATGATGCACCTTCAATCTTTGTCCAGCCATGTCTGTGGCCGCTTAAGACCAAGTAGCCCTGCTTAAGGATTCCTATACACCCCCCCACAGTCTGTCTCTCCACTTTAAATCGCTCCAGTTGGCTTGTGAAAGGAGCTGGCAGAGACACACCTGCACGGGCGTTTATAGGCTTCATTCTGCTAACTGAGCTAAATTTGGGTTAGGTTTATTTAATATTTCAAGATAATTAAGTTGAGAAATAATAGAGGTGTCTTGATTAATCAGGTATCATTTCCTGCTAATAAACCCTTCTCTCTCTCTCCCCCCCCCCCCCCCGTGTTCAGTCTGAGACAAAGCTGTACAATGGCTCAGACAAAGAATTGTCGGCATCCGGAGGAAAGCTCACCAAGAAGGAGTCCCTCAAGGTGAGTGAGCTAAATCAGCTTAGAGTAAGTTCTGTGTATCCCGACACGAAGGCAGGCATAATGAGTCTTAAAATACCTCTATAAGAGTCAATATGCATAAAATACTTCATTTAGATAGGTGTCATTTTCATATTATGCACCAACGTCACCACAATACAGGATAGGCTGGAATTATTACAGCCAAAGGGGGTATGAAATGCACAGTTCACGCTGCAGTCAGAAGGTACCAGCTGTTATTTAACAAGAACGCCGAGGAGTGTCATCCCAGTCCTGTTATTTGCTGCCAAATCTGATTCAGTGAGAATGCCATTGTGGAATATGAATATTCACAGTTGTGTGGAATTGATGTTGTCAGCATTGTCCTCCTGTCTGTGCTCCCTGTAGGTGCAGAAGAAAAACTACAGGGAAGAAAAGAAGAGAGCGACCAAGGAGCTGCTCAGCACCATCACTGACCCCTCTGTCATCGTCATGGCCGACTGGCTAAAGGTGGGAACCCCCTCCGCCCCACCGTCAATCTTTCCTGCTGCCGATGCCTATTTGTCGATTGTCCAATAGACTATGGTTATAATATAATTATACGATTAAAGGCATTTCTTTATTGGTTAATTTGAATCCTCAAGCTCCTGATATAGGATAACACTTCTGACTTATCGGTGTTTGATCCAGATCCGTGGCACTCTGAAGAGCTGGACCAAGCTGTGGTGCGTGCTGAAACCGGGCGTCCTGCTCATCTATAAAACCCACAAAAACGGCCAGTGGGTGGGAACGGTGCTGCTCAATGCCTGCGAGCTGATCGAGAGGCCCTCCAAGAAGGACGGCTTCTGCTTCAAGCTCTTCCACCCGCTGGAGCAGTCCATCTGGGCCGTCAAGGTCAGTATTTAACTGCTTTAAGAGACAGGATTCTCAGCCAGGAGTGACTCTCAGGAACATAAGGAGCACATTCCAGGCTGGGAAAATTGGGAGAGCAGAAATTCTCTGGGAATTTTGGGATGTATAGGGGATTTTTACAAATGGCAAATATCCCAAGAACATCCCCCCCCAAAAAATGTCGCAACTTTTATTGAATAAGTGCTCTGAAACTACCGTAAGAAGTTTAAAAAGGTAGTCAGTGGAGCAAAGACTAGACGTGTCAGCCATTGAACAGAGTCAACAGTACTTGTGAATAAATGAAAGGCGTGTGAAGGATTAAATAGAATAGTAAATGCAAAAATGAAGCAAGTGGTGAGTGAAATTTGGCTCCCTGATAAAATATATAATAAAAAAGATAAATTTTGTTTGTAAAGTAATATCCTATGCATATTTCATTTTATGTTGTTTGTAATTTTGTAAAATTTTAATATTATATAGGTGGAGGCTTCAAATAAGCCCAGTTGGCTTTTTGCCTCTTCCTGCACTGTGATATTCATTTATCTCTGTTATGTTTGTTTATTTTTAATTTTATTGTTTGAATTGTGCAAAATAAATAAACTAAACTAAAAATAAGTAATATGTTTGTGTTACGGTAAGCCAGTGACCAGACCAATCAGTGGCCTGTAAGGAGCCACTGGCAGAAATGGGAGGGGTTTAGGTGTATATGACGACATGGAGAGGCCACTGTTCATTCTGAACAACTATGGCGACTCTGGAAAAGGTTAGCGTAGATGCTGCAACAGCATCAGTTCTATCAAAACTGGAGAGTATTTCTTATTGAAAAAAACAGCACTGAAGGCTTTTCTCCATGGAAAAGATCTCTTCACTCTCAATTGGCTTCTGTAATCATTGACAGATGGTTCAACCAATCACCTGCAAAGTTTTTTTGATAGCCTGCTCTTTTCTGAACAGTTTCCAATGAAGTTTTCTCAGATGGTTCAGTGTAACAAACTATCTGGCCGGTGGGGTTAAAAATACTAAGGAGAATTTTAGTGTCATTCATACCCGTCTACTCTTCACTGTACAATGTAAGAAATCAAGGAATAGTTTGACATTTTGGGAAATAATTGCTGAGAGTTTGATGCAAAGTTTGAAACCATTTTCATGTCTGTACGGTAAAAATAGGGCTACTGTCAGGAGCCACTTAGCTTAGCACTGGTAACCAGGGGATAACAGCTCACCTGAGTTTGTCCAAAGGTCACAAAGTCCACCGACCAGCACCTCCAAAGATCACTAACTTTCCTTTCATCCGTACAAAAGTGTAGAAAATGATCATTTACGGTCTTATGACGGTTCTGTGCCTGATTATATCTTGGCCAGGCTGGTGCTGTCACTTCCTGGTGGAAATAGTCTTCCATGTAACGTTTTGTCTTTGGATTTTGCTACATTTGGACAGAGCCAGGCTAGTTTTTTCCCCCGTTTCCAGTCTTTATGCTAAGCTAAGCTAAGCGGCTGCTGGCTGTAGCTTCATATTTACCATACAAACATGAGAGTGGCATCAATCTTCTTACCCAACTCTCAACAAATAAGTGTATTATTGTACTATTCCTTTAAATCTGACATATATTCCCGAAAAAATGCCTCTGACCTTATCGTCCTGTTATAATATAATTAATAATAGATTGATCAGGGGAAAGCGAGAGGAGCAGAATACTGAACAGGGTTTATTATGCAGGATGGATCTGAATGCCGCCTGCTTTGCTCTCCAGCGATGAAAAACAAAATGAACACAAACAGATCAGGGGAAACGATCTTTCATTAAAAACAAAATCCTCGGCTGCAGTTAAGAAAAATAGATAGTTAAACAGATGTGGATGTTAGCTGTATAATTAAGAGCTCATCTTTGCTTTAATTTCAGGACAGACACAGAAAATTATACATACTGCCAGCAATTTTCATATTTGGCGGCACACATTTTCCATTTGTTCCTCAGTTCTCCGCTCAGTCAGCACTCCAACTGTGATTTGGTATTCATCGCTGACCTCGCCCTGCCAGTCTTTTCCCTTGTGTCTGTGCAGTGAGAAGGCTTGAATCACAATTGGCAATCTGTGTTTTTAGATTACAGCGGTCCTGCTCTCCGCATCCCCCCCCCCCCCTTCACTTTAGAGATAAACACTTCATTCATTCAGCTCCTGTACCCCCTCTCATAGCTCATTATTATAACGACACACCAGGGAGTCGACATTTTCTCTGTTTGCACACACGAACAATGACGACCTGAAAGAAATGATACACAAACTCTGAAGGTGAAACGAGGACACCACAACTCAAACCGCCTCAAATGAGAAGAGACCGAGATCAAACGCAACACCTACCTGAAACTTAAACACTAAAGTTGATGTATTCTCTCCCTTTCTTTCTTGCTGCCAGGGTCCTAAAGGAGAAGCAGTCGGCTCCATCACTCAGCCATTACCCAGCAGCCACCTCATCTTCCGAGCTACCTCTGAGTCTGATGGTAAGAGACAGGCTGCCAATCACACTGCAGCCATTTGTCTGAGTCGTGTCAGCAGCAACTTACATTGAAAGAAACATAAATCCATTGACTTTTTATATCAGCTACGTAAAATCAATATTAGTTTTGGTTCAAAAGTACTTTTACGTGCAGTATTTGGCTGTATGTGGAAATGAAAGAAACCCTAATCCTTGTTATTTTTAGCCCAATTCATTATCTTAATATAAGCATTTCTTTCACACCTACGATATTTGTGGGAAAATATCAGGTATTCACATGGGCATCAGAAAGCCATACTAATACTCTCTACTGAGTGACCAGGGGATTTCTAGGTCATTTGGATAGCCGAAAAACAAACCTGTGACTTTTCAGTCACTCTCTTTAAACGGTGCTAACTTTACTCAGCAGTGTAAAGCCGAAGGTAATTTCTTCTCATTTCGTTTTAAATCTCAAAGGAATAATTTGCCATTTTGGGAAATACGTTATTGGCTTTTTTCGCAGATAGTTAGGAATAAAGATCAACACCACTGCATTTGGGGAATCAATGAACGCGGGGTGGGGGGAATGTAAAGTGGTGCTAAATTACAATGGATATGATTTATGTGGGTACAATCAGCAGAGTGCTCTCATACTGTCTTGCTAAACTATCTTTTTTTCATTATTGTTATTTCAACTTATACTTAATCTTTCCCCAATACTGGTAATGGTAATTAACAATACTTGAATGATATGGAGGAAAACACTTTTTTTTTTAGATTAGATAGGTCTGCTAAATGGGGCAAAACTCACACAATGAGTGAATGGGGAACTAGTGGCCCATTTTGCTCTGTGCCTCTGTCCATGGTGCTGAAACATCCGATCTAGTCTCTCCCTGTCTGGGTCTCCCTCCGTGGTGCTGGAATAGTTTTACAGTTTCCAAAAACACTTGCCGTTTTCTACCCTAATGCACAATATTTATAATAGTATAGGTTTTATGCATTATATATTAAAAAAATACCATCAATAACTTATCCAAGCAAGTTTTCATCCAACAAGAATGCTTCTATTTCTGAATAAAAGTCAGCCCTTTCTGTTTTTTATCGCAGTGACAATATAGTTTGCCTTCTGTAACTATGCAAATATTAAAATGAGAAGGATTTTAAAATGTTGCTTGTCTTGAACCAAACCTAAAATGGGATCGGGGGTGACTTCGGGTAGAAGAGACAAAATCATTTAAAAAAAACTTTTGACCCAATTATATTTGCTCCATATTAAGAGGAGGAGGAGGAGGAGGAGGATGATGAACTAACAGTAAAGTCTGAAAATATATGCGGATGTCTCTGAATCTCTTTCCCAGGTCGATGCTGGATGGACGCCTTAGAACTGGCCCTGAAGTGCTCCGGCCTGCTGAAGAGGACCATGATCCGCGAGGGGAAAGAGGACATGAGCACAGTAGCCACAGGCGGAGAACACTCCATCAATTTCTACAGCCTCCTCAGAGCCCACAACATTCACGGTTTTCAGTAAGTAGGAAATAAAACCGAAGCTACACTATTCCCCTTCGACTTTTATACTTATACTTTATACTTTTGCCAGCTCGTCTTCAAATGTATTATTATTTTTCGTAAACATCCTGCCACCCGATCCGCCCCTTCCTCCAGGTTCAACGACAGTGACCATTTGAAAGACCCTGACCTGTACTCAGACAAGTCCGACAGGGAGGGTGAACAGGACCACGAGGAGTCCGACCCAGAAGGCCTGGAAAAGAGTGAGGAGAGTGACAGCGACACGTCAGAGCGGCAGGACGACTCCTACATCGACCTGGACCCTAACGAGCATCTGCGGGAAACCCCATACCTGGAACAGTCCCATGAGGAACTTGGAGAGGTCGGGGAGCTTTTGATAAGACGCATAGATCATGAGATTGCTGCATTGCACCACATTCTCACAGGATTTCTCAGGTTTCAGGATTAAGCTCGTGGAGACCCGTGCAAGCATTTTAAGATGTGTGCAGTAGAAAAATACATAACCTCTTTACCCTTGTTTGTGTCTCCTTCTCCAGGCTGGCGAGGCCGCCCAGACAGAGACGGTCTCAGAGGAGAATAAATCTCTGATCTGGACTCTGCTGAAACAGGTGCGACCCGGCATGGATCTGTCCAAAGTGGTGCTGCCCACCTTCATCCTGGAGCCAAGGTCATTTCTGGACAAACTGTCTGACTACTACTACCACGCAGACTTCCTGTCAGAGTAAGACCGTCACACTTTCTGCTTCTAAAGTCTAGAAGTGAAGCTCTTATCATTTTACAAATGAGGTTTCATTCTCAGGGCTGCAATCGAAGAGAACGCTTACAACCGGATGAAGAAGGTGGTGAAGTGGTACATCTCTGGATTTTATAAAAAGCCAAAGGTCAGGAGAATGAACACGCACAACCCACTTCATGTGAATGAGCTTCATAGAGTATTACATAAGCCCATTTCCACTTGTCAAAGAAAAATATAAGATCAAAACCTAGCCTTGTTATGAAACAAAAATGATCCTGTAAGTCATTATAAGTTATCAAAAGGACTTAGTAGGCTTAGTATCGCACAATAATGAGAAACTTTCACAAAATAATGACTTACTTTTTTCAAATTACCACTTAGTATCTCATAATAATGACTACGTATCTCAAAATAGTGACTTTGTATCTCAAAATAATGACTGAATGAATGAATGAATGATGTCAAAATAATGGCTTAGTGTCTCAAAATAATATTTAGTAGGTCATAATAATAAGAAACTTTTTCAAAATAATGAAAGATGCTCTGTATTTTGAAAGATGAAGACGTCATTTTTGAGAAAGAACCTCATTATAATGATTGAGTGAATCTTTTTTTTCCTCATCTCATTGGTGGAAAAGGGCTTCCATAGAGTTGACATGCTTTCTACTGTATATAGAATCTATTGTACTAAAGTTAGATCTCATGTTGGTTTTTGATCCACAGGGGTTGAAGAAGCCTTATAACCCCATTATTGGAGAGAAGTACCGCTGCATGTGGCTCCACCAGAAGACCAACAGCAAGACCTTCTACATAGCAGAACAGGTAACAACTGCCCTACTAGCACTACCCTGTAGAGCAGTGGTCCCCAACCTTTTTTGCACCACGGACCGGTTTCATGTAAGACAATATTTTCACGGACCGGCCTTCAAGGTGTGGCGGAAAAACACAACGAAATAAAATGATACGATCGGCATGAAAACAAATATAAAATGCATAAATAAATACAACTCACAATAACGCTGAATCAGTGGGAGCCCTGAGCTTGTTTCTCTGCAACGAGACTGTCCCATCTGGGGGTAATGGGAGACAATGACACCCGCAGTCTGTTCCTGATGTCCAGTCTACTTAGTCATTTAGTTTTGATTGCTGTCACTGCAGAAAATCCCGCTTCACAAAGAGGATGTTGGAAATGGAAGCAGAGTTTTCAGTGCTTTAGTGGCGATCTCGGGATATTCAGCCTTGATATTAATCCAAAACACCAGCAGAGTTGTTGTCTCAAACATAATTTTAAGGCCACCGTCATTTACAATCTCCAGCAGCTGATCTTCCTCTGTCGCCACATATTCTGCAGAGCGGGCTTGGCGCATCAGAATTACTCCTGATATTTAATTAGACTCCTGATGTTGTCTGTTAAATGAAGCTTTCATTTTCTTCGAAGTTGTAGGCTCTTCTTCTGTCTCCTTGGTGGCTTTTCCCTCTTTACAAAGAAGCTCTCCAAAAGTTATTTACTCATTTTCGCAAGCTTGTGGGCTTAATCTTTGAGGTAACGTATCACGTGACCGAGACAAGCGTCTTGAAATGTCAAGAGACACAGGCGGATGAAATTGCGAGAGAATCCAGTCATTTTTCAAAATAAAACTTCTTTCAGACTCTGATAATCAATAAAACGGAAATAATATAATATTTATTCTTTCTGTGCGGCCCAGTACCAAATGATCTACGGCCCGGTGGTTGGGGACCACTGCCGTAGAGTACTAACTACTAGCAATCTGATTGGTCTCAAGCTCATTCCAACTTTATCAGATAACTCGCATAGTACAAGGCGATTGGACTACATTGACAATCTGTGATGAGATAAATCTAGTGGTTATTGTTTTGGCTGATTTAAAATCAAATAAGTTATCTTGTATGTTTATATTATTAGCATTCAGTCCCACAACATCAGTGTGTTTTTCCTCAGGTATCTCATCATCCTCCTGTGTCAGCTTTCTATGTCAGCAACAGGAAGGACGGATTCTGCCTCAGTGGCAGCATCCTCGCCAAGTCCAAGTTCTATGGTACACTCACACAACTAAAACAACTAAAGGCACCTTAAATAGTAACAATATTTATTCCACTGCTTTACTTTGTCTTCATTGTGTCCGCACATCTGTCAACTGACTGCTGTGCTTTACATTGCAGGAAACTCCCTGTCGGCCATATTGGACGGGGAGGCTCGGCTGACTTTTCTCAACAGAGGAGAGGACTACGTGATGAACATGCCTTATGCTCACTGTAAAGGTCAGTGCAACCTGACATTTCTCACAAGACAATCTCACTTCAGTAGGGCTTTTTTCATGTTACTTTAATTTCGCTTTGCTCATTTGGAAAGCTGTAGATCTACCTAGAACAAGTTGTTTGGCTCCACTTTGAGCTCCTCAGTGCTGACTCAAATTCCTGTTGGTGCTTTTTCTTCTGGTAGGCATCCTGTATGGCACCATGACCCTGGAGCTGGGCGGTCAGATCACCATCGCGTGTGAGAAAACGGGCTACAGTGCTACGCTTGAGTTCAAACTAAAGGTATGGCTGTGTTTAAAAGAAAGATCCTTATTTAAGAGTAGCAGATCATTTTAGTCCTTTGTGAATAGAGTAGGACATTTTAAGCTGTTTAGAGCTAATAAACATCTTAAAGGGATAGTTTGGTTGTTTAGTGGGGTTGTATGAGGTACTTCTCCATAGTCAATGTATTATCTACAGTAGATGTAGTTTGGAATACCAGCATGGGTACTGCTGTGGACATATTTTAGACACCTAAAATAATCAATATCAGTTTAAGTGTACTTTTTTAATGAAAACTAAAAATAACGTTTTCTAATGCACTGACTATGGAGAAGAACCTCATACAACCACACTTCAAAACTACCAAACTGTCCCTTTGAGAGGGAACTCCTCAAAGCCTTTCTAGATACAGGAGTGTTTTTAAAAAATAAAATCAGTTTCTCATGTTACTTTTCTAAATGTCTTACCCCACCACACCATCGCCAACTCCGCCATGCCACTCCTTCTCCACCCCCTGAAAAACGCCCCCTCCTCCGTATCGCCATTCACACCAACAACTGCATTATGCAATCACTAGCGTCAGGTACATGTCAGAGAAAGCTAACGGGGAATCAATACATTTCCTTTTCACATACAGATAATGATAGGTGTCTCTCGTTGTTACAGTTTAAACTTGAGTTCATGTAGATTAGTAGTATTAAATGTAGTGCACCATTTGGAACCATGCAGTTGATCTACTTTCATTAGTAAGTAAATTAGTGTTTCATTAGTTAGTTAACCTCATTTCTTTTTTTGTTAAATTGGGCGTAAATTATAAAATGTAGTGTTAAAACGTTTTTTGTTTTTTTTTAAAGCTCCAGTTAAAGCATGTTCTCCATGACTTGTTGTGTTCTGATCCATCAGCCACATTTCTTTTATATTTGAATGGGAAAGCATCCTGTTTTAAATTACTACAGACACATAAATGTAGATCAAATGACACATATTATACCAAACCACAGTCTTTTTTTCTCCACTGTAACTGCAGCAAGTAAACTGTCTGTGTGCATGTATCTCCCCCACTTTAAACCCTCATGTCCTCTTTCCTCTCCCATCCCTCACATCCTACACCTTTGTTTTGTTTTTTCTCTTGCTGTCCTGTCTCCCTTCTCCTGCTCCTTACTTTACTGTCTATTTGTCCGACCTATCCTTTCCTCCTCTTTATTTGCTTTTCCTATTCTTGCCTCACCCGTCTTGCCCTCCCCTCCTTGCTGCTCCTTTCTCTCCTCCAGCCATTCCTGGGCAGCAGTGACTGCGTCAATCAGGTCTCTGGAAAGATTAAGCTGGGGAAGGAGGTGTTGGCTACGCTAGAAGGACACTGGGTGAGACACATTTTCCACACATACGTTTCTGACGACTTCTTGTTATATAATAAACCCTGATGTATGCAACTTGCAGGGCTCAAGCATGCCTAGGCCCATTTTGTGATCTGCAGTCTTCGCTGTAGTTTGCATCTTGCGATATCTCTAAGCAAGTAAAGGGAGCTTTTTTGACGTTCCCTCAACAGGACAGTGAGATCTTCATCAACGACAAGAAGACGGGGACACTGGACACCTTCTGGAACCCGACGACAGAGCTGAGGCAGAGTCGACTGACTCGTTGCACCGTCCCACCGGAGGAGCAGGGAGACTCTGAATCAGAAAGGTGGACTTTGACTGAGTTATTATCAAAGTGTCAGCAGAACCTTAAACATGACAGCGTATTGTTTTGTGTCATTGGCTTTCAGTTTAGTTTACGTGCCCAAATTCACCTCTCACCCTTTTAGCATCTTGATATAGTTGTAGGGTTGTCTTGTGCAGTTTTTTTTACTACTCCCCTTTTTATTACACCCCAGACTGTGGCAGCACGTGACGCGGGCCATCAACAATAAGGACCAGACCGAGGCCACCAATGAGAAGTTCATCCTGGAGGAGGTTCAGCGGAAGTCCGCACGAGAACGGAAGGCCAAGTGCGAGGAGTGGTTCCCTGCCCTGTTCGAGCAGGACCCCGTCACCGGAGAGTGGCATTACAGATATGCAGAGTGAGTGGCTCCCTCTACTGCCTGTGGGCCCATGTGGGTTGAAATCAGGTTTGAGTATATTGACAGGAAATAACAAAGTGGCTCCTTCATATCTACTGCCTGTACCTCAGTACTACAGTTTACTATTTATAAATGCATTTGGAGGAGCTTAAAACTGTCTGCAACAAAGGAGAGTGCCTACGGTACTAACAAGTACAATACTACATTTTTAATATTGATACCGATAAATATTATTTAAAAAGTCAGGCGTTGAAAAAATCTACCAGTGATATATTGGCCTATTTTTGTTTTTTAACATAAACAATCAAAATCATTTGAATGGGTCATTTTCTGGTATGAAAATAAACTTGTGAGAGCGCTCTAGTGGACAAACTATATAATGGAGACAATGTTTTTACCACAAATTACCACAAACATATATTTGGCATCAATGGACTGCAATTATTATTTCATCCAATTGGATGTAATTTGTGTGTCGAGGTAATATCGGACAGCATTATCAGTCTACCCAGTCATTGGTCAGGCTTCGCTTACAAGTATTAAACAAATAAACATTCAACAAAGTGACAACAGCTTATTGCTGATGTTAAATTTAGACAGTGGGGATATTGATAAAAGGCATGTAGTGCATTTACCTTGATTAGAATTACGGAAATACACTTGAGGACCTGAAAACCAAGTCTTTCTTTTCGATAGTCTTAGGACGTACTGTACTCTCATCTCACAATCAGTGCTGTAACAAGGCTGTTTAGTATTCTCCCATTTGCTCCTCCATCTTCTGTATGGAGTTAACCAATGGGACAGGGTGCCATCTAGTGTTGATTCCATATAACTGCGGAGGTGATCTGTCAGACTGCCCTTGATAATTATTGTAATTCCTCGTCTGTCATCTTTTTTTCCCCATGGCTCACCCACGTCTGTCTCACTGTTTTCTCTTCCCCTGTGTCTCATCTCACTTCCCTGTGTCTCTCGGCCCCCTCCCCAGCACGAGGCCATGGGACCCGCTCAACGACTTGATCCAGTTCGAGAAAGACGGCTGTATCCAGACCAAGGTCCGGCACCGCACCCCTATGGTACGTTCTGGCAGTCTTATTAGTCTGAGTAACCAGGGGCCGCGGAGGGACAATTGCAAGTGCCAGGTAGGTCGTCCCGATCGAAAACCGCCATTTTTAAAAAAGAAAAAAAGAAAAATAGCAGCTCGTGCCTCAGCCACCCCCCACGCAGCACCCGGTGCACCGTCTTCGTTGTCGCTTCTTCTCTTTGTGTCGTCATCACTGTGCTGCCATCGCCGTGCCGCCATCGCCGTTGTCGCCTCTGCTTCTTTTTCTTTGTCCCTGTCTGTTCTTTTCCAACCACCCGGCACCTGCTGTTCTCTCTGTATGGGAGGGAAGGTTATGTCAAAGTGCATGCTGAAGTAAGTGGATGAGCAGGTGTTCTCCTTCCTTTTCTCGCCTTGTCAAGAGGTAAAAGATTAGTCAAGTTTCTGAGAAATTAAAGCTGCAGTAAGTATAATAACCTCTACACAATAGGCACTTTTAAAGCACTTGGTAGAATGTTTGTAAGGATGCTCAGTTCAATGTCATTGACCACACCTTGTAAAATATACATTGAAACCATCTTTATTGATTTCATTTCAGTCAATAAAATGTCTTACAATGAGAGTGGAGTCAGCATTTATAGCTCCAAATCAAATTCCCAATGTGCAATGATAATTAACCAATGTGAGGGTTTTAAATGTTATTCTTAAAGTATGTTTTAAAGACCGTGACGCCACAAGATAACAGTATTTAGTGAGTATGTTTTTCTCCCATACAAAGTCTAAAAGAGAGAATATCCATCACATCGACAGACCAACTACCGCCATCAACGCCTGGTCGCTTCAGGGCGTTCGCCATGCGCTCCCCATCCTTCACCTGTCCTCGTCTTCATTTTGTCTGTGTTCGCTCACCGAGTGTCAACTTCTACTGAGCTGTTCGTGTCGTGTTGAGAAGCCGAAGGCTGCTGCGGTGCAGTCTGTGCAACTGCTGCCTATGTGTTTGGAGTTTGTGAAACAGTTTGTTCAGTGTAACCGCCTGCCAAGAGCCCAAGCTTTAGGCACTTTTGCTCTTTGGTTTAGCTTTTGAAGTTCTTCTACGGAAGCCATAAGAGGCAAGTGAGACAAAAAAGTTCAGGTGATCCATTTTGAAAGTGCACCACTACCCCATGTTCTAAATAAGATTGTAATTGATATAACATTATAACACACAATTTATGTACCTTGTGTTAAGAGTGCATGGAGAAATTAAATCTAACCTAGAAAAAACTCTTTTAGTCCAATTTTGAACATGAAATAGGAGTGGACTTTATCCTCTTGTGGCCGAAACGTGTTTTACAACAACAAACTTTTATCCTCGCAAGATTATTTTTCTCCAGCCAAAACCTTTTTTTTTTTTTTTTTTTTTTTTTTTTTAAAACTGCTCTTAAATCATAAACGCAGAAGAGAAACAACAATTTAGATCAGACTGAGAAAACGAATCCCCAGAATTGTTTTCTTCTCACTTGCCTAATAGAGCTTCCGTAACTACCAGTGGAATGATTGGGAAAATGTTTCTAGCTATAAATTAAAAATTAAAAAAAGAATAAAAATGTATTCCAAGCTCCTTTTTTTAATATATTCTTCGCACACTTTTGACCTTCTAGTTATTGTCAGGCAAAATCTGAAATGTTTTTGTGCTGCCAACTTTTACTCAACTTTAAAACCTGTTTTGCTTGATAAAGACTCCAGGCCTGAGAAATGTCATCACATTAAATAAACCAGAGCTTAATCCCGTTAAACTGAATTATTTTAATGAGCCAGCTCTTGGCAGGTCTGGTTCATTGTGTCACTGTTGAGTGTTTAATATGGATGTGATTGACTGATGTCTGCATGCCTTTGACACGTCAACACCGACTAGCATGTTAGTTAGTGTGTGTGTGTGTGTGTGTGTGTGCGTGTGCGTGTGCGCGTGCGTGTGTGTAGGTAACGGTGCCAAAGAGGAAACACAAGAGCGATAAGCCCAAGAGCACAGAGAGTGGCTGCTCTTCACCCGAACCCGACCGCCAAGACTCGTCCGGCAGCGAACGTGAGTCATGCTCTCTCACACACACACAGAAGCTAATGTGAATCTACCTTTACCATACTTTTTGATGTTAAAAATCAACATTTGGTCATACTGATCTACAGCATATGGTCTAAACATCATTATTATTATTGCAGAAACAACGGCCATAGAGGCAGGTAAAAAATGTCTAGGTCAAACCTGAGCTAAATTTTCACGTTTTTTGTATCGGTATAATTGCTTTTGAAATACTAGTCATATGTCATCTAAACAGCGATAAAGCTTTCACTTTCTAACCAATCTGCAGAAGGCCATATGACTGCTAGTAGTAGGCTGAGACTAAGTAAGTAAACAGCACATTCTGGTGGTGTTAGTTGTTTCTTGTGGAGGTGATGGTGTAGAACTTGCTTATATTTCATTTAGTCCAAGTGTAAATACCCAACATTAGAATCAACAATGTTAAAAAACACTCATACGGCATTTTGACTGAATGCAATTCCCCCCCAAAAAAAGATTTAATTTACAAAGGTCCTGAATATTTTTTCTTTCTTACCGTTTACAGTAATATGAGTTGTGTATTTTTTCTTGTATGTAGTTGCAGGATGTCAGGATGTTCTGCTGCTTATATGGGTCCAGGCTATATTGATTTATTATAATATAATATACAGTTGGAAAAGACAAAAATGTGATATAAATGTCAATTAATTCATGTACTTAATTATTAGTTGTGGGCCTTATTTTCCCTATAATTTTTTTAACCCAGACAACCCTAAAAATATGTATTAAATTGCATTGTATGTGTTGTCAAAAAGGTCTTTCAAAAGTCTTTCAATTGTATTTGGTGAATGGATTAAATGTAGAAGCCGTGATGAATACACTTTGTTACAGGACACAAAAGCAAACATAACAGTCGGCTGAGAAAAAAAGGAGCAGACCTCAGTGAACTTCAAAGTGCCATTGAATCCATAAAGCAGACGCAGGAGGACATTAACAGGTGAGAAGGGCATCAGTCACACCATCCCGTTAAGCCTGCTCTTTGAGGATCTTACCCATAACCTGTGTTTGTTTGCAGGAACATCAGCGTGCTGCGGAGTCGTGCGGCCAGCCGGGCGGAGGGCAGTTCTTTCCTCCAGCAACGCGACTACATCATCATCGTTTTCCTCATCCTCCTTCAGGTCCTGATCAACTATGTCTTCAAGTAGCAGCCATACCCCAAGGAGAGAGAGAGAGTGATGCCCACACACACACACACACACACACACACACACACACAATGAACATTAAGTCTCAAAGTCACGACTTTGAGACGTGAACTTTGACCTCTCACAACAAGGAACTCCGACTCTCTCCTTCTCTGTCTTTATTGAATCCAACTACACACGTCCAGTAAAAGTGGAGACTCCCACACAAAAAGAGACTTTTTAATAAAACGTGTTGATTTTTAACCAGTCCATTCCGAAACTCTGGGGAGATCCGCAGATTTCAAAAATGAAGAGGAGCAGCGATAAGAAGTAGTTGGAGGTGAGATTTTGTCCTGATGAAGTCTCAACTGCCGCTCTGGAGCTTATTGATTTGCCTTGATGTAAGAGGCAAAGACAGCAGCCATTTTCTTTTCTTTTTTTTTTTTTTTTTTTTAGCCGTTTGTTTTTGTTTTTCCGATGGAGTGAAACTACTTCGTGAATCACATTTCACCTCAAACAGGGAACCTTTTAACATGGAGACGAGTACTATAGCTCATACGGTGACGCAGATTAAAGAAGAGTATACCTTTTAATTTGAATGTTTTTGTTATCGTTTTGTTTCGTTGCTTGGTTGCTCGTAACAAAAAGCAGTGATAAGGGAGAGAAAAACAAAGTGGTCCAATCTATGTGACTTTTATTTTTTTATTATTAGATACTTTGATATGAGCCGGGGTTTCCACGTGTGGAAATGGACTGGGAAGACAAATGACACAAGTGACATTGTCAAAAGGTACAGAAGCTATACTTTCTGCTGTATATTAAATCTTCACCTTTTGCATACTAAATCAATGTTGAAAGAAAGAAGTCATTGTAGGCTGTAGGTAGCATGTACAGACCGCGGAGCGTGGTTAGGACGTTAGCCCTATGTACAGTATTTTGTCTTAAGGCACAAATGCACTGGAAATGTCACATTTGTGTTATTAATATAGTTTTTAATCAGTTAAACCTTTGTGAAAAATGGACATGAAAATACTTTTACATCTTTGCTCTGAGGAGGTCTGGAGCATCAAAAGAGGGTCAAAAATATGTTTTTGGTGATTTGTCATGAGCTACAGTGACCACTGCCCTAGTTTCAGATAAAGGGAGTACGTTTTAATCAAAGTCAGCAAGGCTCATTAAGGTAGTCTGAAATCTGCCTTCTTTCACCTTGTGACAAGTTAAAGGAATATAATAAGTAATGCACTTGTTCGCTTTCTTGCTTTGAGTTAAATGAGAAGATTGATACCACTCTCATGTGTGTATGTTACAACCAGTAGCTGGTTAACTTAGCTTAGCATAAAGACTGGAAACAGAGAAAAAAAGCTAGCTTGGCACTGTCCAGAGGTAACAAAACATTTGATATCTTTTGATAACACACATTGTTTTTACATTGAGTTATGTGCAATTTAACAAAAACTTGTCGTTTTTGCACTTTGGATTTTGTACAAATTAAATAAATAAGATACAACATGTTAATTAGAGAGCTTGAGGAAGTACTGGTGGGCTGATTTTGTTACTTATAGACAGAGCCAGGCTCCGTTTAGAGTCTTTATGGTAAGCTAAGCAGCTGTTCTCTTTAGCTTCATCTAACTTATGGCGAGAAAGTGAGTATTTGTATTTCCCAAAATAAATTCGTAGCTATTCCTTCAAAATGAGTTTCAATTTCAGGGTTACGTTGTGCTAGCACATAGACAAAATCTAAAATATGTAAAGACTAGCTGATCTAAAGATTGGTCTCTCAATATTAAAAACAGACTCCAGACCAAGCCATAGATTCGAAAACTCTAAACGTTCCCCATAGCTGCTGACTGCAGCGCCTTTCATGGCAAAGTCGTATTCAGAGCATCGATCATCGCTTTCAGTGCTTTGGCGCCTCAGATGTTAACCAGGATAACTAGTATAGACACTTTAGTAAGCTACTGGTGGGAGGAGGAGATAGACTTTTTTAACTACTACTATCACCACAGTAAACCATTCCAAATGTACGCAAGTACCAGCCAAACTCGGTGTGTAGAATAGGAGTCGACCCCGTTCACTGTGTAAATACTCAACGGGATGACTCGTTCCAACACCAAGGTTCCCAATACAGTAACTCCTGCGCTCTGTGCACAAGCCAGTCTTTTCAACCTTGTGTGTCTTTCTGTCCACTGCTCTGTAGATACACATGGACATTGGCAAAAAAAGAAAATGGATTAGTGGGGTACACAATTTGATTCCAATCGCAAATTTATTCAAAGGGCCTCAAGACGTTGCTGTTATTC
The DNA here is from genome assembly GCF_004355925.1 of Anarrhichthys ocellatus. NCBI lineage: Eukaryota > Metazoa > Chordata > Actinopteri > Perciformes > Anarhichadidae > Anarrhichthys > Anarrhichthys ocellatus. The sequence continues at coordinate 554,174 of NW_022280148.1, forward strand.
GTCACGTAGTCGCAAAATATAAGGGTTTTTTTTGGGAAATTTTGTGAGTGTACACTGTGGTTCTAATCTGTTGCCTTCCTCTTTAGAAACAAGATTTTGCCATTTTAAAGACTCAGGAAAAAATTGCGGACATAATACCCTGAAAATGTACAGGCTTACGGGGACGATGACTTATGAGGACTAAACAAGTCAAGGCTGTGTTTAGCACTGTCCAACATTGGTTTTAACAATTATTCTTCAGTACCAACAGAGGATGAAGGCACCAAATTAGAAGCCACACCTGACCTTTTTACCACACGGTTTGTCAGGATTTTCCACCAAAGATGAAAGTAAAGGACTGCTAATTGAGGCAATTCAAAAAAATATCCAAAACACTTGGGGACCATATGTGAACATTGATTTTGTATATCTCTTTGCCTGTCATGATGTTAGCCTTGTCGACGTTTACATATCCGATTGCCTCCGCCGTCAGCAGACTGTTGAGCGATGAAAACTTTGTAACGCTAACACAGGTATAAAGAAAGACTGGGAGCAACGTTGGGAGCCAACCGTACCCCCGTAAGTTACCCGGCTGGCCCGTGTGTATCTGTACGTGTATTTTTGTGTATCCTCATTGCCTCGATTGCTCATTTTAAATGGAGAATCCAGATATTAGAATGTGGAGAAATAAGTATATACCAGTGCCTTCTAGAGTCGAACTGGGGAGGGGGTAGATAGGGGGTTTATTGGAGGTGGTAGGAGGTCGGTGGGGGTGTGTGTGGTGTAGAGCATACAAAGTGTCCAAGTCTCAAGGTGAACTAATGATGATGGCAATAATCTGGAGTAACTGCATATGTTGGACTCTGACTTGGATTAGGACCATGGCGGCGGCTGTAGTCACTGTAGTGTTTTCGAGCAGATGTGCCATACGAAGCCTTAGAAACGAGTCTGACTCCGGCTCCAGAGCTCACCACCCACCCAGCTCCTGCGCCCCCCCCAAGGAAGCACCGCCATCGTAAATCACCCGTAGGTTTTCCGGATGCTGATTCCTGCCACAGGAGAGAGAGAGAGAGAGAGGGAGGGAGGGGGGGGGGGGGGGGAGGAGAGAGACCACTCCTCTGCGTTGCCCTGTCTCGCTCTCTCACATACCAAAATTCAGAGGGGAAATAAACATCTCTGCTGTCCGTTGTTGTTGCTGTCTCTATAAAATAATACATTTTATTTATTCCTCTTTAGTATGTGGGTCTATGTCCATTTTTTTCTGCTTGTAGCATTTGGTCAATGCTGATTTTATCCCACAACTCGTTACTTGACATCACACACAAGCGACTGTCCTAAACGTGTGCACACTGTCAATTTCAACTGCCCCCTCCCCCTCAATACCCCCACCCCGCACACACACTTTTTCCAATCTGAGTATGTGAATATATTTACTGTATCTCCATGGCAACTACATAACTTCCTGTAAGTTTATGGTCACATGTAACATAACACAGAATAAAAACAAATGACATCCTGGGGTCGTCTCTCTGTTCGGTGTAAAAACACACTTCACTGTCTATAGCAACTGTATTTTTGCATTAATTATTTATTCTGTATTTATTGATATTGTATTAGGGGGTGATGATGACGGTCATTACTGTTTAGATTATCTGTCCATTACAAACGAGCGTTGCTACATCTAGACCTAAACATGAACACGGTATCATTATGCAAATTACTAAAAACATGTCTGAGGTTAAGACAAATATTCATATGGAAATATGTCACTGTAATTCAGGCACGAGAATAACATTTAAATTACAGAAAAAACAAAAGGTGGAAAATCAATGAATAGAAATAAGACACACAGAACTGCCCTGGTTCGTGGAATAAAATCATTGCGTGTGTTCTTGTACATCTATCTTTGTGAGGACCATATCTGTTTTAGACCTTCAGAGTGAGGACATTTTGGCCAGTCCTTACTTTTTCCAAAGGCCTGTTTGAGGTTAGAATTAGGTAAGGGTTGGGGCAAGGCATTTAGTTGTGATGGTTCAGGTTAGGCTAATGCAGTATATAAGTGAGTGTCCTCACAAAGATAGATGTACTCAGATGTGTGTGAGCGAGAGAGAGAAATGGTTCAAACTAAATTGGTTTGGAATTTTATAGATTTAAATCAGATTTATTTAAATATGTTTGGAATTACTTACTTGGTTGCCATCTTATCATTGTATAAACAATTTAATCTTTTTCCAGTTAAAAAGGAACTGAATTTATTTTTTGCTTTCATTTAAATTCCATGTGTATTTTATCAGCTGTGACAAAACCACATTTCACTCCTATCTGATAGACTCATTTACAGTGGCGGGCCGTGCATTTTATACCTATGCCTTAACTGCTGTCCTGCAGCTGAAATACCACCTTATAACCACATGATGGCGCCAAAACTATGTATGTATTCGTATTAAACCGTTCGGTGCGAGGCTTACAATACGTTTGATTAATACTAGAGCACTTGGAAAATGCAGAAGCTTAAATTCAGGAAAATATGTTTTCTGTGCTCATGTAGGACAGTGGTTCTCAGCTGGTCTGGCTGTGGGACCCACCATCATTCCTTAATGACAAGCTGTGGCACAGAGTGATAATCTTATGATTTTACTTTCACAACTTGAACATTGAATGTACTGCTCTGCAATATCTTTCCTCGTCTCAGCCCCCTGTGTCACGGTGTGTGATACATCTCACTCGTGTCAGAATGCCCATATTTGATTGGCTGAGCTGCATCACGTGATGTGATTCACAACGCCGACTAAGCCTCTGCTGTTAAGTTTCGTTTCACAATAGTCACGTGCTCGCCCACTGACCAATCGCAGCACACGCTGTACCTCACTGCAGAGCTGCACATGGAAACTGAGCTGCACGTAATGCTGACGTAGCTATAGGCCGGCTAGCAGGCTCTGACACGTCAAAGAATACGCCCAACATGTCAAACTAAAGATCTGATTGATTGAACACGATGACAATCAACAATATCATCCCCATTCACTTAAACTGCACATGGATGCACTTGTGAGTCTGAAGGCCTCGGGCCTCTCTTCTTACCTAGAGACACAGAGGTGAAATCTGATTGGATAAAAGCTCTACTTAAAACAAGCTGCACTGGAAGCAGAGCAACTGAGGAAGACAGTAGCTGTGCAATGAGAAAATAAGATAATGGGAAAAATGTTTTTATAAATTATAATACATGTAGTGTATTTAAGAAAAATTCTAAAATAGATATAGCTTTGTGATTCTGTTTAGGCCAGCAGAGACGGCCTTGCAGGCCCTGATGGCCCACCACTGCCTCTGAGTTATACAGTTTATAACTCAGAGGATTCTACTTTATATCTCAGAGAGGATTCTACTTTATAACTCAGAGGATTCTACTTTATATCTCAGAGAGGATTCTACTTTATAACTCAGAGGATTCTACTTTATAACTCAGAGAGGATTCTATTTTATAACTCAGAGGATTCTACTTTTTTTTCTGTTGTTGGATCCACTGGCAGGGCGTACACAGTGTCATTTCCTCAGCCAAGGACATCGCCGAAGGTGCATAGAGCAGAACAGTCCTTCCTGTCCATCTCAGATAACAACAAAACATCTGATATCAACCCCCACCGTGTCCCTTCCCTACTTTGCTCCCTTGCTTTCCATCAACAAAGGTACTGTCATGGAGGGAAGAAGGGAGAGAAAGTAGAGAGAGGATGAAGGATCGGCAGGAGGGAAAGAAAGTGATCGGCAAGGAAGGAATCAAGCAAGGTGGGAAGGGAAGGACCGGAGCACAACCTTGAATAGAAGGATGAAAGCAGCACAGCTGGCGTTTTCCATGTGTTGTGAGACGCAGAATGCAGCTTTATATGCAGATGTGGTTCCAGATTTGCTTGGGTCTACTTTCATCCAAGCTGTATTTTAATTACTGTTCAATTTGTTGGGTGGCCTTTCCATAAAAGGAGCTGAATGTATGTTGTTATCAGCATTCAAATAAGTCCTTTCTTCAGAGAATCTACTCATTTGTCAGATCTGTGTTTTTGACTGGAGAGACAATCAGAGGGGCAGAGTTTCTACCTCCGTCATTGAGACGTGGACTGAAATACGGATAGAGTCTCTCTTTGAACTTACAGTCAGTAAAGGAGGAGATAAGATCTTCGGCATCTACATCATAAAAGGAGACCAGACCCTCCTCATAATTAGGCTATCCTTGTCATATTGTATCGTATTGGCAAATACCTGCACACTGGCTTCTGTCTCTCTGTTTGCCTCTTCCTGGCTGAGCTCCTCAATCTTCAGTCGTCTCTCCCGGATCATCTGCTCGATTTTAGCCTCTGTCTTCCCAGGACTCGGCGGAACCGACACGCACATCTGATCAGTCTTATAGAACATCTCCATGGTCTCATGCTTCTTACACATCCTGCCTTCCAGGTTCTCCACAGAATCAATCAGCATACGTCTTTTAAGGCCTGCGGTTCTCTGATGAGGCTCCAGGTGAGTCTCACAGTAGGGGAGCAGACACACCAGGCAGGACTTCAGGGCCTTCGCTCCGGTTTCAGTGCAGACGTCACAGAGAACTTTTCCTGGTGCTTTCCTTTACACCTGACTCAGCCGTCTCAGATATGAAAGTGTTGACGTGCGGCTCTGGTCTTCTGTCAAAATGTTTATTGCACATTGGACGTTGATATCCCAGTGTTCTGTGACGCAGGTCTTGCAGAAGTTGTGTCCACGTGGTTTGGTGCATCTGTCTGGATGTGTTCGCACATCCAGAGAGATGCAGCAGTAAAACTGATTGCCAGAGAGGAAACTGCTTGCAGTTGCCATGCCTACACACTGAGAGCAAGAGTCAAAGTGTGAAAAACATTGAAAAAACTTTTTAGACACAGCTCAGTTTCATGGTAATGCTTGTAAAATAAACAGAGAAAGATATAGCTGTAAGTCGCAGACTATATTGTTTAGAAAGATGAAAGTTTAGTTTTCTAAAGGAACAGAAAGAGACTTCCTGACCGCTGCACTGTGTTCGTTCTCAATGACTTTCAATTTCTCTTGAGCAAATTAATGAAATCCCTCCTCTCCTTCCTGTACTGCCTCACCGCTTACAAAAGTTTGGCTTACAATGTTTTGTGGTCTCCCACAAGTTTGAGATTAATGTTGTGATGTAGGTACTTTCCGAGTCAATATTTCACACTTTTACACAATATAGAGCTCAGTTTGACCCAACAACATCCCAGCAATATGTACTAAAACCCCAATGAAGTTGCAGGTTCAGAAATCCAAACGGAAGACGATAAGACACCAAAATGACAAAAAGAGCAACAAATCAGCATGACACAAGACAATGCAGAGCAACAGGAAGTAACAATACAACAACCACATCCACTATTCAGTAGATGCAGACATGCAAAGCAACAGAAGACAGATAAGCAATACTAAAATGTAAAACGGCTAGGTGGTGGTTGCTGTGCCATTTAACATCCTAAACATAAGGCAGGCATCAACGTATTTCATCAGGTTTTTAATTAAGGATGCCATATTTGCTAAGGATATTGCAGTGCTGGTGTGTTAAATTGCACACCGACAAGTATGGCAAAATGCAGTGCACTACTCCTTACGGTCGAACAGCTGATCGGGAATGCTGGACACTTCTCACCCTCGATGGTCGCCATCTTGGCTACGTAGTTGAAGGAGAGGCCGTATTTTGAACCTTGTGTGAAGAAGGGGGCACGCACGAGCAAGTAAAAGTAAAATCACATTGATTTCTGTTCAGTTTTAATACATTTGTCAAGTGAGCAAACAAGCCAACCGATATGTTGGCAGGCGACAATCGTGGTAAAATGTCGGCAGTAATGCTTCGCCCGGTTGCAGTTTGTCTTTATGAACATGTACATGGTAGTACATGTATTTGTTTTGGAATAATGAATCGGTGGATACTGACATGCATGCAGTGTACTATTAAATAATTCTGGTATCAGATGATGGTTATTACCCTTCCTCACCCCTCCTCCCCCTTCCACTTCCTCCAATCTCTCTCCTCTTCATCCAAAAGTAAAAATTTGTTCATCCTGATACTGAATGGGCGGGAGGGTCGCTGTTGCTAGGATACATCATCCTGATGGCTGGCTGGCTGGCTTTCCTTCAAGACCAGAGAGGAATGAGGGAGGAGGGAATGGGGAAGGACACAGGGAGGGGTGGAGGGAGGATATATAGCATGGAGGGTAACGTGGAAGGAGGTAAAGGAGATGGAGGGGCAGCAAGGTAGAAAAAGAGAGGAAGAGAGGAAGATGTTGAGGAGGAAAAAAAGAGGGGACCCGAAAGGGACAGGAGAGAGTGCACAAGGAAGGGAGGAAACAAAATAGAAAGGAGGAAGAGGTGGGAGAGGGAGGGGGGAGGAGGTGAGAAGGAGAGAAGGAAAGCGGGAGGAAGGAAAGAAGGCGTAAAGTAGTTAAGGAGAGAAGAAGGAAAGGAAGTAATTGAGTGCAAGGAAAAGGTAAAAAGGAGAAATGATGTGAGTGACAGATGAGGAAAAGGAGGAAGGACAGAGGAATACAAGAGAGAAAGTACATTGAGACGGAAAGAAGAAGAGCAAATAGGACACAGTGATAGTGGACGATAAGGGAAGCACCGCATGTTTTCTTTCTCATTATGTAAGCTGCTTTGCTCTCTGTGTTGTCATCGTCCTTTTCCCTCAGACCCTGCCCCCCTTGGCATCGCCCTGGTAACGGCCCGTCAGACTGATGTTGCCGGGCGTGACTCCACAGTAATGCTTTGCATCGGTGGACGTTGAGCACCGTTTCGTAGAAAAAGGGGGTCAGTTCAAAATGATTGCATGGTACATTTGCATAAGCACACCCCGCCTTTGATCAGTGTACATATTCAGACACTTTTGTGTCATGTGAGGAAGCCGTGCATTTCTCCACCCACGGTTTTTATTCATTTATTGGAGAAGGCTTATTAATATTTACAGCAGCTTGCTGTTAGAAGTGCATTAGTTGTTCGAGCTGAATAACCCAACAGTGAAAACCTAATAGAAGTAATAGGTCTTAACAATCTGCTTTCAATGATATTTTACACTCAGAGCCTGTCATTGTGTGAAAGAGTACAAGGTTATTCAATGATGGAGTAGGCTAGTCACTTATAATAGACCTGGCATAAAATGTGTTTTTGTGTGGGTGGTTCTACAGAGCTTCTGTTTTTCCGTGTTTAGTTTCTATGTATCAATAAGAATACTTTGCTACATGAGAAATGTCTGTAATTAGGCCAGCAGGAGGTTGACAGTAAGTTTTCATTCAACTGTCTATCTGCACATTTTCAATTTGCTTATAACCTGAGTGGAAATGCTGGATATAAAAAAAAAAAATCAATAATATCAATAGAAGCAAAATGTGACTAAGTCCAATGGAAACAGACTTAGACGATAAATCGTGATGCACATGAAGCATGCCACTAATTTGTCACTCAAGCTTTATTCAAGGTATATTCACATCAATTTTGTCCCCTTTGAGATTTGACTGCCGCTCTTTTAATGAGATCATCTCGTTGCACATTCTCCCTCTGCAATATTTTCATGGCACCTGACTGTTGTGCGCATCTGTACTCGATACTGCTAGCTCACCTAGCTGAGCTAGCTAACGATACAGCTCAGCCGAGGACGGCGTCTTTAAAACCTCTATAGCCCGAGTGAGCCCCATTTGGGGTTCGAGTACCAGTACCGAAGTTCCGAATGGACTTTTCATCAAGAAATATGAAAAATGGTCCAGACATATATAATACCGAAAAAAAAAAGTCCGGGCAAAATCATCATGCCAGCCATTTTACACAATTATACACAGTTATACACAAACTAATTCAATAAACTGGAAGATTTATCACAATATCAGGATTTTTCTCCAAAAAATCCGCAAACTATGCACCCGAAATTCATCTTTCATCACAAAGCCGGCAGCGATCATCGCGGATGGATACATGATTTCGCACGAGGGCTCGATACGGCGTCGACCCAGCGTGTCCAAATTGACCTCCGACAAAGCATTCAAAAGTTACAGGACAAACGCCAAGAAACCATACACTGCTCTCCAGAAAAAAAATTGAAAATCTGCATACCTTTTTGTGATTTTCATTTAATCCATTGAAAGTTGCTGCAGCGCTGTAGACCGTTTCCTGCTCCGTCTGCCTGCATTGAAATGAATGTTCTGTGACCTTTCATGAGAAAATGGCCCGTATTTTTCTCCTGGACCAATCTATTTTACGCATGGGGGTTGAGCCCACCGTATCAAGATTTTTACTGACTAATGGCTCTCAACTTTCCAAATAACACCCCTGGCGGCTTTCAATGGACTATTCCGCACCTAACAAGTGGCATATGATTAAATCCGCCAATCACAGGCCTTACAAATCCCACATACACATTGAGTGAGAGCAGATTTTTTTCATGGATGAGACATACAGCATGACATCTGAAAATAGCTGAACATGGCTGAAAATGATTCCAAACTGCTTTATTACGATGTATTGAACACTCTTAGTGATAAAGCAAGTGAATATATAGTTAATATGTAGTTATATAGTATATAAAATTAGAATAGAGCAGCGCAAAATCTGGTTCCAAAAATGAGAATTTGGCTTGAAATTCTGTACTCAGACCTCATTTATGCTGGCCTGCTAAGTAAAATTAGCTTGGAGAGACCACAAACCTGTTGTGCTATGACTAAGTATTTTTAGGCTTCAATCTGCATTATTTCAAAAAGAAATGTTCAATAAAAGTGCTTTTTTTTCAGGTGAACCTGAAACTTTTCAATTTGAGCTGTGTGCCATCTTCATTCACTATTAACCAGTAACATATAAACAATATTTACACATCTGAACAAGTCTCTCACAAGTTTTATCTGTATTATACCATCAAAATTATTAAAATAGACCTTGTAGTTTCAGATCTACAGTCTTTAAGTATGGGTATGCAATTTTCGAGCAGAGGCCTAAAAATAGGGCTAGGGGGCTAGAGGTTTTAAAGTTTACATTTAAATACAGCTGTCACAAAGCACAAGCCTCTCGTACATGAGTAGATGCACGCTTCCTTCAGGTGTAGTTAGTTATGAAACTGCTCTCAACAAGTTCTGTGGATTATCTTGAGTAATCGGATCATGATTTCTGGAAAAGAGACATTGCTGTTTTTTAAATGTTTTTTTTTTTTTGCGCTTTTGAGCACCACAGGTCGAGTGCCATCTAGTTTTGGAGATAAAATATATATAATTGATTTTGGGGTGAAGTGTCCCTTTAGGCTCTCTTAAAGAAACAGCTGTGTTTTTGGGACTGGTGGAGTATGGTGGAAAGTATACTGTTCTCCCCATAGACATACAGTCTTTCATACGGTTTTCTCACACTTATCTCTGGGCACAGCGCAGTCTGGGGGTCAGCGATGCACTCAGCTGTATAATCATCAGCGGCCCCTACCAGCCGGGGACGGTTAAGAGCAGTGAGTGAAGAGTCCGCAGGCAGTCAGTAGCAGTATGAGTAATAAAAGGTGTTTGGAGGAGGTTTGACTCGCCGCAACCACCAGAGGTCCTTGTGCATGCAGCCATAACTGGGCACTCAAAATATTTTTGCAGTTTGCAAAATTATTTGCGGACAGACACAGAGCCGCACACTCACTCACGTGTAGCACGATGGTCAGAGCGGTGGCCATTTCTGTCCATCTCGTTGCCACGTAGTGTGTGTGCGCTGTAGCACCGCCATGCTAGTGGTCACTTTTATAAGTGATTAAGAAAGAAAGTGTAAACTGAAGTCTATTCAGCTCTGTGACTACTCCTCTTAGCGGCGGTGCAACACGTTTTACGGCCCCACTGACACCATAACAACTAACAACAGCAACCATCTAGTTCCCAGCCAAAGGCATAACTACAGATGCTTTTTAAAAGCCGTAGAAGAAGAGCGGAGGAGCTTCGTTATGGCCGACAGAGGATGCGTTGCATCACCTGAAAAGCCATCTGCCCAATTTGGCAGCCGGTTGTCGCCGGTAGGCTTAAATGGGTTAAACAGACATAAAGTGAGGTAATCCGCAGTGCTTGTGGTGCGGCGGGGTTGAACTGGCTGCTGGCTCAGCACTGTGTTTACTTCCCCCCCCCCCCCCCCCCCCCCACACACACACACACACACATAGACATAGCATAAAAGAAGTGCTGCAGCGAGCCGCTCTCATTCACAGCCGGATTAGTGGAGCATTTAGTCGTCTTTTTATTATGATTTTTTTCTCTTTTTATCTGGCTGCGCCTCGACAACACAGACATAAACACACTGCGGAGAGACCTATCCGTCTCCCGGGGCAGTGCTGTCCATATAACCGGCTCGCCCCCTGCCTCCTCCCCTCCTCTCCTTCCTAACATCTGGGTCAGAGATAAGGAAAGTGTGACGTGTAATTTAGGCAACACAATCATCACTTTCTGAGGAGACTTCCTTCGGTCTGGGCAATTTCACAGGTGGTGTTTTCTCCTCCTTGAACGTTACATGACCATCAGACACGGTGTGAGCTTTAGTTTTATTCACAGCACAACAGCAAGACCCGATAACTGGCAATGAAAGGTGCTTGCCACTCTCCCTCCCTCTTCATTTGAATGCACGCCTTGGATGGGAATGTTTTTCATCCTCGCTTCCAGGTCGCCCGAGCTGCGGCTATTTTTGGAAAGGGGCATGCTTTGGGGAACCCCGATAAGTACAGCTGCCTGCCTCTCTCCGAACACTACACCCTGCTTTCGTGCACACCTTAAATACAGGTGTGCAGCCGCTCAGGATTGATCCCCTTTAACTGGCAGTAGGCAGCCAGAGTCCTGTGAAACGGTTCATATTTTCTCTGGAAAAGCCTGAGAAAATGGAGTGCTGACAGACAGCGTATAGATGGCATGGCTGGTACAAGCAGGCATGTCCGTCAGGGTAAACATATGCATCGGCGCTAAGGAGCGTCTGTTCACAAGCACAGATGATGTTTATCATTCAGATGTGACATTATGAGCTGAGGAAGCTGATGGAAGGAAGTATGCTTGGCACGTGGCTGTGCGCTGACATTCATATTAGTCGAATAGTATAGTGCAAAATAGCCTGTGATGGAAAAATATCATATAAATGCACTAGTGTTTCATTCACGTGCTAATTTGTTGGGAAGTCAAACACAGATGAAGATAAGTGTTTGACAAAGGGATGATGATGGATTTTGCTGTTTCATCCAGTTTGGCCAAATTTATGTATGTGATTGTGACTGTTTTCTCACCAATAACTGACGACTAAAAACAATATTCAAATGATATTTACTATGTGGACTCACGAAAAATGGATGCTTCTTTTAGTTGTTTTTTTTTATGCTTTATTTGATATTTAACATGCATCTCAATCAACCAACTAATCCACTATAATGCCTCACAGCTAAACAAGACTAACACTGGGGTCGAATAGACTTTTGTTTTTGTTTTAGGAGGTTCCGAACTGAGGGAAATGATCTGGAAGTATTAGCCATGATGAGAGCTGTTGGAACTCTCTGAGTGCTCAGGAAAGGTTGCTTAAGTGCTTAAAGCGACAGTAGACTCATGTCAATAACATCCGCCAACACAAAATCACGTAAACTATTAAATATATAGTTTACTGACAGGGCTATAATCTCTATTGTCATCGGTTTGTACTGCGTGACCCAGGTGAACTCCATTTGTCATTCTCCTCCTCCTGATCCAGAAACATTACCAAAGACAAGTTCTTTGCATTCATTGCCCCTCTCTGTTTCATTAACAGACTCCCGAGCCCTGTCTCAAGTTCCCCCCATTTAGCCTTGCATCACCATAAAAACGAAAAGCCGATCCAATGGTGGCGTAACGGGCGAGATCATCAACACAGCACGGTTTGCTCAGATACAGTTTCACCGCTGCAGCGTTTTTATCAACAGAGGCCTCTCCGGGTCTGCACAGCCAGAACACTGTTTGTGTCTGCTTTGATGACCTTTGACCTCTGAGGGATGTTGGAGATGCAAAGAGACATTAAAGATTCTGTTAGGAGAGCTGCAACTTTCCATCTTAGTTGTGTACAGGTAAGTGAAAAAAACTCCAATGGCTCAAACTGCATCATTCTCTTCTGTGACATTGGCCTGATCCGTCTCTCCCACCTGTCGTCTCCTTGAGCTAATTAACACCAATAGGTGACAGATGTTGCGTGGGGGCGTCATGTATGTTCTGTGAGAGAGGCTCCAGCAACTTGACAGTCCAGGACCTCCTTAAATCTATCACCATCGCTCCATTCGGAAACAAAGCATTTCAAAGGAAAGGCACAAAAAAATGTTCTCAAACAGGATTTTTATGAACTAGACTTTAGAGTGGACTAGCTAATTGCTTCCATCAGCATGCTACGGTGCCGATGATTAGCAGTACTGTTTGTTACGTTCACCATCTCAGTTTAGCATGAAACACAAAGTGCAGCTGAGGCTCATGGGGATTGTTGTGAATTTTTGCATCCAATAGTTGTCGCTCAAACCGTCATGGTGGTGCTAGAGAATGATCAAAGTCATTAGGATTCATCCTCTGAGAACCATGAATGCCAGTACAAAATATGTTTCAGATTCATTCATATAGTTGTTGAGATAATTCAGTCTGTACCAAAGTCGTGTGTTGACAGACAGCCCAATGTTGCCATCCCCAAAAGCGGTCAGTGTGTTTTGGAGCACTTTTCAGGTTCATTCTAAAACTTATGGAGCTCGTATGAATAGTAATTCCTGTTCGTCACAGTGTGTTGTGTTTAAAGTTTACCCATAATGCTGTACATGCACTGATATTAAACTAGATTTAAAGGGGGAAATATAAGTCAGAGTAAAAAAGTACTGAGTAGAATGTGTTTGTCTCTCTCTCTCTCTAGTAATCGTCTTTCTTCGTGCTGCCTATTTCAGCCTGCTATAAATAGATGAACACTTTCACATCACCAGTGAAAACTGATTCCCTTTGTGTTTGAGTTGTCGACATCTTTTTCGTTTGTGATCATGATTTCTCAACAAATAATCTAAACCTGCCAGAAACGCTTTGACGACACTGTCTTTATTATTATTCAGCACTTTCTGTGCTTACAGGTGAACTGTCCTGTCACACAACCACAGATTTAAAGACCGCTTACATGCTCACTCCCATCAAATCCCCAGTTTGTCCTCTCAAAACTAATGAACTCCTTGAATGCGAAGGTTTCTCCCACTGACTCCTAACAGCTCTATTTGCATGTGTTGTCACTGAGACTGATGGCTGAAACAACAGAGGAGGAGGAGGAGCAGCAGTGGTTGGTGCCGGTGAAGGTGTGTGTGTGTGTGGGGGGGGGGGGCAGTCGATGACTCAGAGATTTTGAAGCGCTGCCTCCCCTGGTTGCCAGCCTGCCTGTCTGTGTGGCCGACAATCTGCTGACTCCTCAGCGCCCTATCCGACACCTCTGTGTGGTTACGCTCCGTCCGGACCCAGACAAAAAGCTGTCTGGAGGTTTCGGCATTTGGGTGCTAACTCTATTGCTATGAATACAGGAATATATATTGCTTGCTTGTATATTATCCTCAAAAATGGAAACGTAGAAACAAACAGTGAACGTTGTGGGGAATGTAACTCAAGAATTTCGTTAAGCATTGCAATTAAACCGAAGTATAAATCAACTAATACATTTGCATTTATTAATATGTATTAAGCTACTTTACAGTATATATAGTAGCTGAAATTAGTTCCACCTTTACCAGCTGCAACACTTACTATAAGCCAGTAATATAATACATTATTCTGAAAAGGGACCTTCTGCATAATGAGTACTTTTAGTACTTCAAGTATATTTTGATGCTGATGCTTTTGTACTTTAACTCAAGTAAAAGTTCTGAGTACTTCTTCCCCCACTGGGAAATCTAAAAGTTAATGTCACAGACTCTAGGCCTGGGTTGTTTTATATTCAGGCTACAGTTTTGTTTTGGCTCGCTTTACATTGAAAGACATCATATTTTCTGTATATCTGTACACAGTGTTATTCCCCAGGTTCGGGTGTCACTAACACACTCGTGTTATCATATCCACCTTTGTTTTTCTCACCAAGCTGACAATCTGTGAAAGCAGGACATGGAGTGACTCTCAGCTCTGTACTGAGGATTTCATTCCACTCTGCCGTCTGTGCTACTCAACAACAAGCCACTGCCACTGGCTGGCTCTGATATCATCACTGTTTTAGATTCTTGACTGACGGGTGTGGATGTGAAAGTGGACTTCATAAAATCCAGTGACAGTTGAAAATCGGAGGCACGACGCTGCTACAAAAAGAGGAAAGTGTTCAGTTAACTGTCCTTTGATTACGCTTTGTTTAACTGTTAAAATTATGTTGAAAGAATCCAATGTTTTGCTACCTGACTCACCGTCAGCTGATAACTTTTGCACAAATGATGAAAACAAGACGTGAACTGAGCAGGTGAGGCATAAAGACCTTCTAAAACAGTCCGTAAATGAAAGTCAGAGGGAAAACAACACTAATGATTCTGAACTCTCAAACAGATGAAATCCTTGTCACGGTCACTGATGGGTCTCTTGTCTATTTATAGAAGCACACAACACTGATATAGACTTTTTACAGGGGCTGGCTTATGAGACAAAGGGCCTGTGGACACAAACACTCGTCAGAAACTCGTCATCTCTTTCTGATTGTTTTGTGCCTCTATGTGATTGTTTTGTGCCTCTATGTGGTAGTCTTGTGCCTCTTTGGGATCGTTTTGTGTTTATTTGCGGTCATTTTGAACCTCTTTTTGATGGTTTTCATGCCTCTTTCTGGTCATCTACGCCTCTGTTTGATCGTTTATTGCTTCTTTGTGGTCATTTTACGCATCTTTTTGAAAATGTTGTGGCTCTTTGTGGTTGTTTTGCATAACTTTGTGGTCATTTTGTGCTACTTTTTGATTTTGGTCGTTTGATTGATTTTCAAATAAGAAATGTCAACAGTCACTTCAAACAGTCCAGGCCCCCTTAGCCTGTAACCGGCAGGCCCCTTCATGCATCAATCTATGATACTAACAAGCCAACTGTGTTTCATCTTCTGACTGTAGTAGGGGGGCACCAGAGGTGGCCAATCTGATTTCAGGCTCTGCCACTTTTTGCTAACGGACTACATTATTATAGTGTTGTAGTCTTACAGCCAGCTTAGGTGTACTTTATTTTCACATATACATGATAAATGTCATTCCTCCCCATTTTACGCCATGGAAAATGATCAACGACAAATGCAGCCGTGAAAAAGAATGGCAGAGAAAGGAATTGTCTGAGGAGGACTGAAATTTGTCTTGTGCTACCAACAGATGTGATGTAAGATGAAGAAACCTCTGTCATTGTTAGGGGAACACTGTAAGCTAACAATCAATGGCAGGATGACTCAGTGAGGGTGGAGGAAGGTTAAGAAACGGCACTGCTGAGAGCTTTTAGACTGGGGAAGTTTTTCATTACCAAACCTACACATGCTCCTGTGGTGCTGTGGAGCATAGTGGCTAGAAACTGCAGTAACACTGTCAGAATAAAAACAGAAGATTGTTTTGATTGCTTTTATTAGACAGCGGATGGTGGAGACGGTCAGGAAATATGGGTAGATAGACACCAAATCCATCCATGTGTCCCCACTGGATGCTGGCTTGAAAGCTGGGGGAAAAGTACCAGAAGCTCCAGGAGGAAGAGATAAAAAATAGCATTGTTTTGGAATGGCATGGACTATTTTCAAAGTACCGCTGACAACGTCTTGTTGCTAAAATATCAGTTATAAAGTCATACTATATACCAGTGGTGGGCTGTCAGGGCCAGCAAGGCCTTCTCTGCTGGCCTAGACAGAATCATAAAGGTATAGCTATTCTATAATTTAATAATTTTTCATAAATACACTACATGTATTATAATATTTTTCCCATTATCTTATTTTCTCATTGCACAACTACTGTCTTCCTCTGTTGCTCTGCTTCCAGTGCAGCTTGTTTTAAGTAGAGCTTTTATCCAATCAGATTTCACCTCTGTGTCTCTAGGTAAGAACAGAGGCCCAAGGCCTGCAGACTCACAAGTGAATCCCTTTGCAGTTTAAGTGAATGGGGACGATATTGTTGATGTCATAGTGTTCAACCAATCAGATCTTTAGTTTGACGTGTTGGGCGTATTCTTTGACATGTCAGAGCCTGCTAGCTGGCCTAGCCATACGTGATTGGTCAGTGGGCTAGCCTGACATGTTGTGTGGTGACAATCCCAATATCTGCTGCCTCTGTCGAGCAGACATTTTCAGCCCTCAAACACATTAAAACGTATTCAAGAAATACAACTGGGGAGGCTTGACTGTCTTCACTGGCATCCATGAATCGAGAAGGACTTCTTACTGGAATTAAAATGCACAGCTGTACTGAACAACCGTGAGATTAAACTCTTTATTAACAAAGAAAGGAGGATGGGCTTTGTCTTTAAATAGTGAACAGCAGCTCTGGTAAGTTAAATGCGTTTGTTTTTACATCTGCAGTAGCTTTAATATGCTTGTTTATATATTATTATTTGTTCAACTTGTTTTTATGAAGATGGATTGTTGTTTGGTTTTATATGCGATAGGAACTATAGTTACGTCCAATGTTGTGCTGGGGACACATTTAGTCGGTGCCAGTGTTGCCAACTTGGCGACTTTCTCGCTAAATCTGGCGACTTTCCGAACCCTCTTGGCGACTTTTTTTTGTCAAAAACTACTGGTGACAAATCTAGCCACTTGTTCCGGTGTTGTTGGAGACTTTTCTGGTGTTTTGACTCTGACGTGAAAGCACGTACCGTTCTGCAGTTACTGTCGTGAACGAGCAGCGGGTGCTGCCGTGAGCTGCCCCAAAGCACTCACAGGCGGTCAGTCTCACAGTAGCCTCGCGCAGCAGTCCCAGCTGCAGTCAGAGAAGAGAGGAGACGCACTCTCGGCATATTCACGTATCTGCACTCTGCAGTTAGTGTATTTGTAGGTGTTGAGCTTAATTTTTACACAAAACAAATAATAACCGTAGCTGTGCCGTCATAATGAGGTGTTTCAGCTGCAGGACAGCAGTGAAGGCCCAGGTATAAAATGCACGGCCCGCCACTGCTGTGTATGCACAGTTTGTAATTTTAACAAAAGCTAAACTAAGATAGTGAACATGGTAATTACCCTCTACACATGGTAACATTGTCGTTGCCAACATGTTAGCGTGCAACAATTTCCATTATTTTCATTTACTCCATCACACTTGCTCAAGATCAAAAGCAAACTTTGGTCCTCAACTTTTATCAGTCTCACCATTTGCCCACCAGTTGGTTTGTCTGACTCGTGCACTTTTTTCGGAGTGCAGTCACCGCACATGCTGCTAGCTGCCCGTGTTCTGTCACGTAATTGTTTGAGTGTACTTCATTCAGTTTTACTGATAAACCATCCTGCAGCGTTTGCAGTGTTCAGACTCTGGATGTAGCGTGAGAGCGCTCTGAAGGCCCCCGGAGCCAGCCGGCCCACGTTGCCGTGGACAATGACCTCGCTTTACCCAAAACCAGCCGATGAGGCGCTTTTCATTGAACCTGAGGATTAGGAGCCAGTTCTGCCTCGTCTCCTCAGAGGCCCAGCCCGCTCCCCCTGTGGACAACTGCTCACACACACACTGACATTCAATGTTGCAGTGTTGCAGTTCAATTCACTTCAAAGCACTCGTCCTGTGAAATGGTCAAAAGCTTGATATACAGTTTAAACACGACTATGAGTCCACGGCTATGCTAGCTGCTCTGTGAGGCTGTTATGTCGCGTTCATGTCATATCATTCAAACCGTAATTATCATTGTCAGTTTGCAAGTAATTCCAAACAGGATAATATTTCCCACTTGGGTAAAAGAACAAGTGTCAACAAACTGCGAGCAAAATGGCTACTAAGCCTCCATCTATGACAGTTACATCTAAAAAAAAAAAGTAACAAATAGAATCAATTTGGTTAATTTAAAAAGAGCTATGCAACAAAAGTAGCTAATTCAGGCTAATAAAATGATTTGACGACAAGGCTAGCATCCATCCATCCATCCATTTTCCTCCGCTTATCCGGGGTCGGGTCGCGGTGGCAACAGGCCAACCAGGCTGACCCAGACTTCCCTCTCACCGGCAACATGTTCCAGCTCATTCTGGGGGATCCCGAGGCGTTCCCAGGCCACCTGGGAGATGTAACCCCCCAAGGGTGTTCTGGGTCTTCCCCGGGGTCTCTTCCCAGTTGGACGTGCCTGGAAAACCTCCAATGGGAGGCGTCCAGGAGGCATCCTAATTAGATGCCCGAACCACCTCAGCTGACTCCTTTCGACGTGAAGGAGTAGCGGCTCGACTCCAAGCTCCCTCCTGATGACCGAGCTCATTACCCTATCTCTAAGGCTGAGCCCGGCCACCCTACGGAGGAAGCTCATTTCGGCCGCTTGTAGCCGCAACCTTGTCCTTTCGGTCACGACCTAGAGTCCGTGACCATAGGTGAGGGTAGGAACGTAGACCGAGTGGTAAATTGAGAGCTTTGCCTTCCGGCTCAGCTACCTCTTCACCAAGATGGTCCGGTGCAGCGCCTGCTTTACTGCTGCAGCTGCACCGATCCGTCTGTCGATCTCCCGCTCCATCTTACCCTCACTCGTGAACAAGACCCCGAGATACTTGAAGTCCTTCGCTTGAGGTAGGCACTCCGTCCCCACCTGGAGGGAGCAATCCACCGGTTTCTGGCAGAGCACCATGGCCTCAGATTTGGAGGTGCTAACTCTCATCCCCGCCGCTTCACACTCGGCTGCAAACCGCCCCAGTGAATGCTGGAGGTCACGATCCGAGGAGGCTAACAGGACCACATCATCTGCAAACAGCAGAGAGGCGATCCCAAGACCCCCGAACCTGACGTTCTCCACCCCCAGGCTGCGCCTAGATATCCTGTCCATGAAAGTCACAAACAGGACCGGAGACAAAGGGCAGCCCTGGCGGAGGCCAACACCCACCGGGAACGTGTCTGACTTATTGCCGAGAATGCGGACACAGCTTCTACTGCAGTCGTACAGGAACCGGCTAGCAGTGGGGCTAATATCTTGCTGTAATGATTAAACACTCCAAAACAAGATGAACAAAAGGATTTTCAGTTCTTTGCATTCCTGACAGCATGATTGCCGTGCTTTTAGATAAATTGTAATGTGCTGATGTTTAGCAGACAGTGATGCTGTTATGCAGGTGCAATGTTTACCCTGTTCACCATTTTAGTTTAGCGTGTTAGCGTGCTAACATTTAGATAACTAGCACTAAACACAAAATACAACTGAGGCTGATGAAATGTCAGTAGTTTAACAGATATTTAGTCAAAAACTAAAGAATTGAACAAAGTGAAATTTGGACTTGATATGATGGTACAAAAGTCAGGGGATTGCCAAAAACTTTCGGACTCATCGTCTGGGGACAATGAATGTATCTGAACCGAGAGACCAACATGTCATTAGCATTGCTAAAAAGTCACTACAATGTAGTCTGTAGATTGCTGTTTGATTCACTTTTATTTTGTTAATTTTTTATAGATGGGACGATGACATGATCTATGAATTAGCCACGGCCAGGTTAAAACAGCCCAGCTGCTGTCGTTATTGTGCAAGAGGTTATGAATGGATTCATGTGCCTGTGAAGCTGCTCGTAGATGAGCCTTGGCACTGCACCGTTCACGGCTAATGGATGCACGAGTGGCTCCGTAAATAGGCCATGGCACAGGAGCAGGCCAACGGCAGCAGCCAGGTCATGAATAATGCATGGTGGTGAATTCCCCAAAAAATAAGACTTCCGGCTTCAAGGAGACTTCACTGAAACTGCTTTTGGAGAAAGTCTGGGGCAGATCCAGAGCTAAAACAGCTCGTCCCGTTCTTCAAAACACTTCTGTCTTGAAAGCAATTTCTGCAACATGCCTCCCCACTTTTACATTATTCTTGGCTTTGTTTTCTTGTGCATCCATTCTTTATTTACACTGAGGGCTTCAGGGAGTGACAGTCGTCTGGCAGCTGACCCTCCAATTTTTTTAATCCTCTAAATATTTGACTAAACAGTTCTGTTATATCTCCATTACATTACAGCAGTGGTGGGCCGTCAGGGCCTGCAAGGCCTTCTCTGCTGGCCTAAACAGAATCACAAAGTTAGCTATTTTATAAAATACACATGTATTATAATTTATAAAAATATTTTTCCCATTATCTTATTTTCTCATTGCACAGCTACTGTCTTCCTCTGTTGCTCTGCTTCCAGTGCAGCTTGTTTTAAGTAGAGCTTTTATCCAATCAGATTTCACCTCTGTGTCTCTAGGTAAGAACAGAGGCCCGAGGCCTGCAGACACAAGTGAATCCCTTTGCAGTTTAAGTGAATGGGGACGATGTTGTCAGTGTTCAACCAATCAGATCTTTAGTTTGACATGTTGGGCGTATTCTATGACATGTCAGAGCCTTCTAGCTGGCCTAGCCATACGTGATTGGTCAGTGGGCTAGCGTGACATGTTGGGCGGTGACAATCCCAAAATCTGCTGTCTCTGTCGAGCGGACATTTTCAGTCCTCAAACGCATTAAAACGTATTCAAGAAATACAACTGGGGAGGCTTGACTGTCTTCACTGGCGTCCATGAATCGAGAAGGACTTCTTACTGGAACTAAAACGCACGGATGTACTGAACTGTGAGATTAAACTTTGTAATTAAAGGAAGGAGGATGGAATTTGTCTTTAAATAGTGAACAGCAGCTCTGTTAAATGAGTTTGTTTTTACATCTGCAGTAGCTTTAATATGCTTGTTTATATATTATTTGTTCAACTTGTTTTTATGAAGATGGATTTTTGTTTGGTTTAATTAATATGTGATAGGAACCAGTTATGTCCAATGTTGCTCTGGGGACATATTTAGCTGGTGCCAGTGTTGGCAACTTGCTCACTAAATCTGGCGACTTTCCAAACCCTCACTTCTGTAGAGCATAAAATGACCAACAATAGTTGATTCCGTTGATGCCAATAAGACCTCGGTTACTTAACAATTGAAAACAAGAATGTAGAAAACTCTTAAATGTTTTTTATTCACTGTACAAGTCCTTAATCCTCCCTGGTGATGCTTAAAACATTGTGTGATTGACTGGTTGAAACAAGTAGTTGCAAACTTAGAGTTTTATTGACATTACATTTCTTTTTTTTCTTCCAATATTCTACTTATTGCTCTCCGGACCAATAAGGTGTCATGGGATGTGGTGGAGGACTCAAAAGCAGACATGGCCAGAAACAGAGAGAAAGAAGACATAACAGGAATCTTACATAGAAACAGCAGGGAAACCAAGGATGAGACGAGGGGATACAGGGCAGGCAGACTGGGAAACAGGGAGCAGGAACACGACAGAAATCTTACATGGACACAGCAGGGAATCCAAGGACGAGACGAGAGACGGCAGGCAGACTGCGAAACCGGGAACAGGACAAGCCAAACAGGCGGGTAAACATGGCAATGATCTGACAAAGAGTGACTGAGAGGCAGGAGTCTATATAGTGGCTTGAACAGGTGAGGGGAGTTGTGCTGATGAGGAGGGAGTGCTTGATTAGTGATCAGAGGCAGGTGAAGGGAGTCAGGCTGATGATGAGGGAGTGGCTGACAGGTAGAGTGTGGAGCTACACAAAGACACGCACAGACACAGAACACAGAAGGCAAAGCCTAATCGTGACATAAGGACCCTTTTTCTGCTGAATTTTAAACCAGGACGAAGAGATGGAGTTTGGTAGGGCAGTGAAAACTAACTGCCGTATCAAACTCCATCTCTTCGTCTGGGTCAATTTGTCAAAAAGAGATTTCAAGTTGTTACATCTTTGAAATATAAAAAATACATAATGATTTTGGATCCAAACCAATCGGTTTAGGTGCAGTTTTTATTTAGCAGGGTGGTGTAAAGTTCTTCTGTGGTAACCTGTTTTAAGTTAACTAAAGAAAAAAACGTTATCAGAAATTCAACATTGGTTTTCTAGGAGATGTGAGGTTTTCATCCAGCATGCAGGTTTCCCATCATCCCGGAGCAAACATGAGGCTGTTAGGGAGCATCAGAATAATATCCAGAAGATCACAGCTGGAAGCCTCACATAGACGGAGGGAGGAGAGGGTGGGGGTGTCACACAGCCGCTGTAACCCCCGGATACTGTTATCCCCTCTAACCTACACCCCTCCATCAGCCCCCAGAGCCGGATTCACTGCTTGTTACGCAACAGGGTTGTATGCCATGTGCTGCAGGCTAGTTAAGTATTTATCAAGCCTCCTGTGTAAGCTGGGGACGGCAGGCGGCTGCCAGTTGCCTCTCCCTCTTTCTATCTCCCCCCTGCCGAGCTCGATCTATTTTTCCTCCCCGTAAACTGTGTGTGTGCGTGTACTCAAAGGGTACCCAGATGTCACGACCAATCCTTCCAATCAAACGTGTACGTGCAAGGCTTCCGACTCGACGTTTCATGATGATGCTTGATTCTGATGCGGCATCATAGCCTCCTGTTGTCCCCTGAGTGATTTGTGGCGCTATAAGAAGAGGCCGAGACAGAAAATCAAACGTGCAGTGATTGAACTCCTCCACTGCAGCGAGTCGCCGTCTCAAGTTTTACGGTGCCGGTTTGTGACAAACATCCCATCTGGCTGATCAAAGTTAAATTCCCATAATGCTCTGTGGTGGCAGACAGAGAGCGGGGCCGGGATCCGGTCTGTCAGGAGTCCGGTGGATTACACCCGTCACAGTCTTGTCACTCCATTTTCGCAGAAGGGCAAAGCAGAGGGAGGGGGGAGGGGGGGACAGTGATGATAGGGTTATATACAGGTGGCAACCTCCAGTTCTGCAGAGTGAATTCGATACAGAGATATTGTGGAGTAGATAAAAATTTGCATTCTCTCTACTGACCATCAGGGGGCGACTCCTCTGGTTGTAAAAATAAGTCTGGTTGTATAGAAGTCTATGAGAAAATGACTCTACTTCTCTCTTGATTTATTACCTCAGTAAACATTGTAAACATGAGT